>NW_027508717.1:502500-505000 GCF_051911475.1 Siphateles boraxobius | reverse complement strand
CCAACATCCGTCGCCAGGATTTTTGGAATGATTTATCGCGAAAGGAAAAAAATGACGTTTTAGTCGTATAACATCGGTTATGGATGTTTTTTGTCGACATTTAGAAAGAATCGCAAGAAAGTTTTGCGCAAATTTGTAAAGGAAACGCGCCTATTGTTAATTATTACACAGCGCTGGGATATCCAGTGAGAAAACGTTTGAATTAACCGCAGAATTAATAACAATCGCAGCGAGATCTGATTAGAACCACGTCAGATTAAACAGCGCTGACGTGAAACCAGGACAACCTTAAAAGCTTTCAGCCAACTCGGAAAAAACAAAGCGAATCACAAACTCTATCGCAAAATTTATTGCCAAATCACTTCCATTTGTTTATATAATAAAATATATTGAAAGTAAATGTATTATGGATCATTATATTTTCCATTAAAAGTACCAAGTAGTCACACAGTGAAAAAATAAAAATCTGTTTAGAAAAAAAGAGGCATCGATAATTATTTTATCGCTAATTGTTTTTAGCCCCTTTAGGGCTGTGAGATATGACGATATATATCGGGTGGACGATATAAAAAGTCCATCGTTTATCGTATTTTATATAGCAATATTTTATGTTGGGCCTGTAATCATTTGTTTTTGAAAAGTGTTTTATATTTCATTCATATTTTATATTTCTACATTCTTAAATCAAACATTTGCCCAGGACTTCTAAAAAAAAGAGAAAAAAATAATCACATATGAATGAGTATATACTTAATATATACTCAAAATATAAATATATATATATATTTTTTATATATATATATATTTATATTTATATTTATATATATATATATATATATATATATATATATATATATATATATATACTATTGTTTTAGTTGACATATACTAAAATAGTATTTTCCATGTGGTAAATTTGGGGTTTTTGAGGATATAAAAAAAAGAGGAGTGAATGGATTTTTTTCATTGTATTGTGGTTGCGTCCACACTGCAAAGACACATTTATATGCAAAACCATATAAAAGTGAATTTTACATCCGATAACCCCTTTACGACGTTATTTTAATGAGAATTAAACCGATTTATTTCTAAAACCTGTGAGGACAACAGCTTCCTCTTCATCAAGAGCTGAACGTTTTTGTGAGTAAAGCTCCTCACCACTCCCACACGCGCAGACTCTTGTCGTCGGAGGTGCTGACGAAGCGCCGGTTCTCGTCCACGAAGGTGATGGTGTTGACGGCTCCCAGATGCCTGTCGTACTCCTGAACCACCTCACGGGTGCGGATGTCCCACTGCAACACACACACACACACACATCAGCCTTCACAGACTCGCCCCACCACATCAGAAACCATCAGTACTGATTCAAAACCACAAAAACCATTAAAGGTGCAGTGTGTGATTTTTAGCACCATCTAGTGGTGAGGTTTTGAATTGCACCCGCTGGCCGACAGGAAGTGATGTCGTCGTCTGAGACTGCAGAGAGTAGCCAGTTAAGCAATAAGGTTTCTTTACAAGAATAAAGAAATTAGGTTCACTTAATTATTCAGTAAAACGAAATGTTATTGCGAATATTATTATTACTCGTTCATTATTGTGTCAGTGTTTTATTCACTGACTTCAGCAGCTTCTTTGCACGAAGAACAGTGACGAAACGCGTTTGTCCGTTTAGGGCCACCGTAGAAGCATGTCGATAAGTAGAAAACTCATTAATAATAAGTAAATACATTTTAATAATAATAATAAAAATTTAGATCAAGAATCGTTTTAGAATCAAATCTGGCCTTATAATTATAACAATAATTTCACAAAATGACAATTTCATATTTAAAGATGGCAAATTCATGATGATAATAAAAATAATAAATATATATTAGTGCTGTCAAACGATTAAAATATTTTAATCGTGATTAATCGCATTAATGTCATAGTTAACTTGCAATTAATCGCACATTTTTATCTATTCTAAATGTCCCTTGATTTCTTTTGTCACATTATTTTTTCTCTTTTAATGCTCTCATCAACATGGAAAAGTGAATCGGCAGTAAGTTTGTTCTTAGTTGTGGTATCCATGTGCAGTGCTTCTGTCTGAAGTCATCCATTGTTGCCTGTCTTTGACGAGGGGGGAATCAGCTGTGTGCTTGCTTGGCCATCAAGTGGTATTTCAGACTGGACGTGCTGCGATGCAGCGACTCTCAAGAGTCACTCATTGAGCGTGACAGTCACTCGTTTCGGTCTTTTGTCACGCACTCCCGCCACACATTGTATTTCTCACGCAGAAAAACTATTTATAATATATTTAATATGCCACAGCGTCCAAAATTTCTCATGAAAACCAATGAAAAAAATGTTAATTGTCATTAAACAACCCACTCAACCCAACGTAGCGTTAGCTTACTACTCTTTGGCTGGCTCGCAAGCCCAAATAAGTGTGTGCGACGTGGCTGTTGTTTTATAACCGGTCTAGCTAGATCAGGTGTGGTGTTGTAGTTTTTTCTAA
>NW_027508717.1:472500-500000 GCF_051911475.1 Siphateles boraxobius | reverse complement strand
AACCAATTCTCGCCCAGGACAACTGGAAGCTGCTAGGGACTGGAAGATGCTGGTTGATCTTGATCAACGGCTTATTTTTCCACCTGAGATTGCCACCACTAACCTACGACCAGATATTGTTTTGTGGTCTGGATCAGCACGCATTGTTCAACTGATAGAGTTAACAGTGCCATGGGAGGATGCGGTAGATGAGGCATATGAGAGGAAGAAATTGCGTTATGCTCATCTGGCCACTGAAGCAGAACAGCGAGGATGGAGAGTCCAGGTTTATCCAGTGGAAGTGGGTTGTCGAGGTTTTGTGGCACACTCTACAACCCGGTTCCTCAGAGACGTCGGATTCAGTGGCCAAGAGTTGCGTCGCACAGTAAAGAACTTATCTGAAGCAGCAGAAAGGAGCACTAACTGGCTGTGGTTGACGCTACGGTTTAGAAGAATTTTTGAAAACTCGAAGAGTCTGTTGGTTTATTTGTATAGTTTGCATTGTAATATTATGTTCCTGTGTATTTTGCGTGAATGAGGATTGGTGTCTGGACAGATATTGTGTTTTGCGGTGGTATGCCATACTTGCCACTGAACCTGCTTTAACGACGGCAGTGGGGCTCGACAGCCTTAGTCAAACGGGTTGGCGTGTATGGTCGGGTTGCGGAGAGATTGTGGTTAGGTCTCATGTGAACTATGAGGAAGGAGCAGCCTCAGCAGCAGGAGGGAGGTAAAGATCAGTAAGCTGGGCTGAGTTGAGTTGAGGACGGAGGGGAGTGACTCTGGGACGCCAGAGTTTTCTTTAAAAATGCGATGGAATATACAGGATACTTATGCAATTTTATGCGATGAAATTTGCGGGAACTTGCAAAAATTATTGCGGGAACTTGCAAAAATTATTGCGGGAACTTGCAAAAATTATTGCGGGAACTTGCAAAAATTATTGCGGGAACTTGCAAAAATTATTGCGGGAACTTGCAAAAATTATTGCGGGAACTTGCAAAAATTATTGCGGGAACTTGCAAAAATTATTGCGGGAACTTGCAAAAATTATTGCGGGAACTTGCAAAAATTATTGCGGGAACTTGCAAAAATTATTGCGGGAACTTGCCAAAATTGCGGGAACTTGCAAAAATTGCGGGAACTTGCAAAAACTGCGGTTTGATGAAAAAGAGAAAAAAAGTGATTCCCCCAACACCCTGTTCTCACTAGACTACTACCTTAATGTAAAGAGTCATTTCTTATTACTTCCTTTGATAAGCAAGCACACTACATCATAGAAAGTGCTGGGAATATTTAATTTCTCATCTTGTTTTATTTCAGACTGTAACGAGTGTAAATAAGGTGTGGCCCCTTTAAGAGCTTCACACTCCCTGTTGAACTGTCTGCAGTGTTTTATTGTATGTGCGCCTCGAACACCCCATGTGTGCGGGTCATTGCTGTTTGATGATACTTTTATCTTTTGTTTATTAAGTAACGATGTGACGGTACAACGTGTGACAGACAGTTATACGAGTTGGATTTGGGAATAAAGAGCGAGTTGTGAGATGCCAATCGCCTCCGTGAGTCTCTCTGGCCTCTGCAATAACTTCAGCTGTGAGCTGTCCCGTTCCCGTCGCGTAATTGCGTCACTTCATAACGTTCCCATGGCAACAGGGGGAAATGGCTGCTCTTGGGTGAAGCAAACGCAACATTTTTCAACTTTCTGCTAAGATAATTGTGACTTATTAGTGAAATCTTGATTATGAAATCATGCAAGCCCTGCATATTTTGCACGGAAATCTGCATTTTATGCGGCGAAAGTGCGGCATATTTGAAAAAATGCGCCCCCCCCCCAATGAAAATGCGGACTTTGGCTGATTATGCACTAAATCGCGTTTTTCTGGAGGGACTGGAAGTTTTAACATCTACTCTCGTGTAATGGAAATCATTACCCTTACAGATATTTTTAAATTATTGTATATTTAAATAATAATAATAATAATTATAATAATTATTATTATTATTAATAATATATAAGAATTAGAAAAATATTTAAAACTGTCAGAAGAAAAAAGTAAATTATTATTATTATTATACTGTTTTATGAATTATGTATTATCCTAACAAATAATTCTATTTGCTTTTGGATTAATAACATTTTATTTAACCATTAAAACGGAGTTCAAAAAATGTAAACTGAATTCGGAAGAAAAAAATAAAACTGATTTCATGAACGCAATGAATAAACTGCATTTGACATGCAAACTAAACCTATTTGAGTTGGATATGCCAAATAAAAAAGGTCTTGTATCCTGTTGGTGTCTGTGTGTGTCTGTGTGTGTCTGTGTGTGTGTGTGTGTGTGTGTGTGTGTGTGTGTGTGTGTGTGTGTGTGTAACTCTCACCGGTCTCTGTATCCCAGAGTTTGATGTATCTGTCGTAGGCGGCGCTGAGGAACTGTGTGCCGGTGTTGTTGAAGCAGACGTCACGCACCGCTTTACTGTGACCTACACACACACACACTCAAATATTACATTGTATATATATGATGTGACACACACACACACACACACACAGCATCTCAAGCCTTTCTAGGTCTGAAGCGAACTAGATTGACTTGTCCTGGTCAACGCTTTTACCAGCCCGGCAACTGTAGCCATGGCGACATCAGTAACCCACGGAGACGAGTGACAGCCGCTGTCAACGACCAGCATCTACAGTCACTCTTATACTCTACGTCTTATACTAACTCAAACGTTTAAGGCATAGAAATATGTAATTGTAATAATTATTAATTACAATAATAATTATTGTTAACAGTAATACTTATTTATTCATTATAATTATTCTTATTGACCTAATTATTATTCTTATTATTAATTACAATAATAATTATTGTGATAATAATAATAATTATTAAATTATTATTATTAAATTTGAAATAAAATGGGAAAAATTATTTAAAACTGTCAGCGTAAAACAGTATAACAACAATGATAATAAATTATTATAATTATGCTATATTATAAATTATAATAATATTATATTATTCTAACAGTTTTAAATTGTTGTATTTTGGCTATATTTTTAAAATAAGAATCAGAAAATGTTTAAAACTGTAAAACAGTTTAATAAACAGTATAACAACGATAATAAATTATTATAATACTGTTTTATATTAATATTATATTACTTAACAGATTGTTTTAAATTATTGTATTTTACATTATTATTATTATTGTTATTATTATTATTAATAAGAATTAGAATTTTTTTTAAACTTTCAGAAGAAAAAAGTATAATGATTATTATTATTATAATGTTTTATGAATTATCTTAATATATTATTCTAACACATTGTTTTAAATTATTGTACATTCTTTTTAATCTTAATATTATTTCAATTATATATATCACATATAATATATATTATTAATATAATGAATAATAATTATTCATTCAAAAAAATATTTACACTTTTTTTTAAATTATGAAAAAATGATTTAAAACAGTCTTTTAGAATATAATATTATGAATATAAAATACTATAATTTGTATTATGATTATTGATATTACTGTTTAACTCAGCATTTTTAAAATTCTCATATAATAATAATTATTATGATGAATATTACTAATATGATTAATTATTATTCAATAATTAGAAAAAAGAAAAGCATATTTTCTGATTGTGTGGAGAAAGGCACGATAAAACATCCTTTAACTGATGAATCTGAATGCGAGATGTTCAGCGACAGCGCTTGATAAATGAGTCGAGACACCGGAGAATCCAGCCTGTGATTTACTCCATTAATCACGTCTCAGAGTAATTAAAGCAATCAGTCAATCATAATAAAACCTGTGTGATTCTTCCAGACTAGAAGAGAAAACTCACCGATAAACGTCCGCGCACATCTCCTCTCATTATAAACCTCCCACAACTACAGCAAGAGACAAAAACAACATCAGCTCACAGAGAACATGGCCACAAACTTTCCACTGTGTTAAAATGCTAATTACATACAAGACGATTATCTTTAAGATGATGCGGCTGCTCAGAATTCATTTTAAATTCTTCACATTTGATGCTTTATGTCCGTTCATTAAAGAATCAGGAGATTAGGAGTAAAACATTGAATTCTAACACTTAATTTAAATATATTTGTAAAGCACTTTTCATAAAATTTCATAACAATATATGATGTCTAATACGATAATTGTGAATTTCTTGCATAATAATAATAATAATAGACATATCAATAATAATTAATGCCATTATTATTATGATTATTCAGTTGTACTGGAACAGACTGTTTTAAACTCTAGTACTTTGCATAATAAAAATAATATTTTTTATTATATTAATATATGTTAAAAATGTATATGGATTTGATTAATATTTTAATATTCAAACTGTTTTCAACTAGTATTGGTAGCCATTATTTTGTTTTTAATTCTACAGGTTAAAATTTTTGCATTTTTTATAAGAATTATATTAATATTATTCTATTAATAATAATAATAATAATAATAATAATAAGTTATGTATTATTACAATTATTATAATCATATCAATATAATTAGTAATCATTTTATTATTAATATTTTAATATTCTAAAAGACTGTTTTAAATTATTATTATTGCACAATAAGTATTATTATTTTGTTGTTTATTTTAACGGCCAGTTTTAAATTCTGGAATTTTTTATAATAATAATAATAATAATTATTATTATTATTATTACTAAACTTTATTAACAATAATGATGTTTTTAATTATATATATTACTATTATATTGAAAAAACAAATAGGAATGTTATTATATTAATATTAATTTTAAGATTAATTATACTAATATTCTATTCATTTTATTGATTTATATTAATTCCTGTTGCATAATAATAACTTTTGTTTTATTTTGTTTTAAATTATTGTATTTTGTATAATAAGTATTTAATTGTATTATTATATTAATGAATAATATAATATTCTAACAGACTGTATTGAATTATTGTTGTTGCATAATAATTATTTTGTTTTATTTTAACACTTTTCATTTCTTATATTTCTCTAATAATAATAATAATGACTATTATTATTAATTATAATATTATTATTAAAAATCCATATATTATGCATTATTATTATTATTATCAATAACAATAACTATTATTGTTGTTATAACTAGTATTCAAGCAAAAAACGTTAGCTGAAGTGTAGAGCAGTTTTACACAACACTGCTTGACCTTTCAAACTACACACTCGTCTCCTCGCGAGCACACACACACACACAGACACACACAGACACCTCAACCAACATAAGAAGTGTGTTTAAATGCAGATCTCACCTTGATTTTACAGTCCATGGAGCAGGACAGCAGCAGATGCCCCGACGCCGGGAACAGACGGATCGCACTGACGCCCTGCAGACACCAGAGAACGTGTGTGTGAACACATGAAAACACACCAGAGAACGTGTGTGTGAACACATGAAAACACACCAGAGAACGTGTGTGAGAACACATGAAAACACACCAGAGAACGTGTGTGTGAACACATGAAAACACACCAGAGAACGTGTGTGAGAACACATGAAAACACACCAGAGAACGTGTGTGTGAACACATGAAAACACACCAGAGAACGTGTGTGTGAACACATGAAAACACACCAGAGAACGTGTGTGAGAACACATGAAAACACACCAGAGAACGTGTGTGAGAACACATGAAAACACACCAGAGAACGTGTGTGTGAACACATGAAAACACACCAGAGAACGTGTGTGTGAACACATGAAAACACACCAGAGAACGTGTGTGTGAACACATGAAAACACACCAGAGAACGTGTGTGTGAACACATGAAAACACACCAGAGAACGTGTGTGTGAACACATGAAAACACACCAGAGAACGTGTGTGTGAACACATGAAAACACACCAGAGAACGTGTGTGTGAACACATGAAAACACACCAGAGAACGTGTGTGTGAACACATGAAAACACACCAGAGAACGTGTGTGTGAACACATGAAAACACACCAGAGAACGTGTGTGTGAACACATGAAAACACACCAGAGAACGTGTGTGTGAACACATGAAAACACACCAGAGAACGTGTGTGTGAACACATGAAAACACAGAGAACGTGTGTGTGAACACATGAAAACACACCAGAGAACGTGTGTGTGAACACATGAAAACACACCAGAGAACGTGTGTGAGAACACATGAAAACACACCAGAGAACGTGTGTGAGAACACATGAAAACACACCAGAGAACGTGTGTGAGAACACATGAAAACACACCAGAGAACGTGTGTGTGAACACATGAAAACACACCAGAGAACGTGTGTGTGAACACATGAAAACACACCAGAGAACGTGTGTGTGAACACATGAAAACACACCAGAGAACGTGTGTGTGAACACATGAAAACACACCAGAGAACGTGTGTGTGAACACATGAAAACACACCAGAGAACGTGTGTGTGAACACATGAAAACACACCAGAGAACGTGTGTGAGAACACATGAAAACACACCAGAGAACGTGTGTGAACACATGAAAACACACCAGAGAACGTGTGTGTGAACACATGAAAACACACCAGAGAACGTGTGTGTGAACACATGAAAACACACCAGAGAACGTGTGTGTGAACACATGAAAACACCAGAGAACGTGTGTGTGAACACATGAAAACACACCAGAGAACGTGTGTGAACACATGAAAACACACCAGAGAACGTGTGTGAGAACACATGAAAACACACCAGAGAACGTGTGTGAGAACACATGAAAACACACCAGAGAACGTGTGTGTGAACACATGAAAACACACCAGAGAACGTGTGTGTGAACACATGAAAACACACCAGAGAACGTGTGTGAGAACACATGAAAACACACCAGAGATTGTGTGTGAGAACACATGAAAACACACCAGAGAACGTGTGTGAGAACACATGAAAACACACCAGAGAACGTGTGTGTGAACACATGAAAACACACCAGAGAACGTGTGTGAGAACACATGAAAACACACCAGAGAACGTGTGTGAGAACACATGAAAACACACCAGAGAACGTGTGTGAGAACACATGAAAACACACCAGAGAACGTGTGTGTGAACACATGAAAACACACCAGAGAACGTGTGTGTGAACACATGAAAACACACCAGAGAACGTGTGTGTGAACACATGAAAACACACCAGAGAACGTGTGTGAGAACACATGAAAACACACCAGAGAACGTGTGTGTGAACACATGAAAACACACCAGAGAACGTGTGTGAGAACACATGAAAACACACCAGAGAACGTGTGTGAGAACACATGAAAACACACCAGAGAACGTGTGTGAGAACACATGAAAACACACCAGAGAACGTGTGTGACAACACATGAAAACACACCAGAGAACGTGTGTGTGAACACATGAAAACACACCAGAGAACGTGTGTGTGAACACATGAAAACACACCAGAGAACGTGTGTGTGAACACATGAAAACACACCAGAGAACGTGTGTGTGAACACATGAAAACACACCAGAGAACGTGTGTGTGAACACATGAAAACACACCAGAGAACGTGTGTGTGAACACATGAAAACACACCAGAGAACGTGTGTGTGAACACATGAAAACACACCAGAGAACGTGTGTGTGAACACATGAAAACACACCAGAGAACGTGTGTGTGAACACATGAAAACACACCAAAGAACGTGTGTGTGAACACATGAAAACACCAGAGAACGTGTGTGTGAACACATGAAAACACACCAGAGAACGTGTGTGTGAACACATGAAAACACACCAGAGAACGTGTGTGTGAACACATGAAAACACACCAGAGAACGTGTGTGTGAACACATGAAAACACACCAGAGAACGTGTGCGTGAACACATGAAAACACACCAGAGTGTTATTTTATTTAATGCCACGTCAGCATTCAAAGCTATTTTCATGGCAAAAATTCAATACAAAAATCAAATATAATTTAAATACAATAAAAACAAAAACAAAAACAGCAAGTCCTATTATACACATTAATATTAAATTAACATAATGATAAAAAATCCAAACCAATTTCAGCCATTAAATATGTTAAAGTCAGCATGGACGCCCGAGTCTCCACACACACACACACGCGCGCGCGGTTCACCTTGGTGTGTCCGGTCCACACGTGCAGCTGCTTCTTGGGAAGGTAGCATTTGTCCGGGATGTCCGGCGAGCGCAGGTTGATGCCCACGTCCTGAGGAATGTGCAGGTACGAGCGGCCCTGGTAATCATACGCGTCTTTAACTGCAGAGAGAGAGAGGGGTTCAACAGCAGATCGAGTGTGTGTGTGTGTGTGTGTGTTATCAATCAGAGATCATGTTTATCAGATCATGCTCATCATTAAGAGGCCCATCAAATATTATACAGTAGGCTAATTATATATTGGTTTAACAAACATATTGCATTTATAAAACTCCAGGAACCACAATACACAACGAATTATAATAATCACAACGAGCATAGCATGAACAGAAGGAGCTAGCGGCGCTTTGTATATTGATGTAACTGATTGTTATGGTGTCGTACTGTGAAGGATGGTCTTCTCCTCTGCTGGCGCTTCTTCTTCGTTCTTCCCTCTCTTCTGTCTCTTGGCTGTGATCTCGTCCAGCTCTTTCTGCTCATCCTGTCACGGTGAACACGAGGAGAAAGGGAAGTCGATAATAACACATGAAAGGTGAATTCGACTAGTTTTCTAACTATAGATAGACCGATATTGATGTTTTATATCCGATACGATACCATGTTTATGTGCATTGCACAAATGTATTGTTGCACAAAAATAATTATTGATTTATTTTACATTTGTTTTAAATCCTTGTATAATAACACACTGTTCTTTTTTAACACTTTTAAATACTGTAATTTTAGCGTTTTCACTACCTCCTTGCATACAAAACAGTATTTTTGTTTATAATTTTAATATAATTATATTTTGTTATGTTAATTTTAGTTTCATTTTTAGTCATTTCATTGTGTTTTTTCTCATTTTATTAGTTTTTTATTTGATTTAAATATTGCAATTTGGGTTTATTTAGTACCAGTTATTAATTTTAGTGCTTCAACTCACCAAGGCAACATTTCTACGTTTTTTTTTAACTAATACTTATATTTTGGCTTTATTTTAATAAACTGAATGATTTTTAAAAGTTTGAGTTGACGATAATAATTTAGTTGCAGCACAAGCCAGAGAAGCAGAAATCTTGATAACAATATGAATAAAAGTGCAGCGCTTCTGTTCTGTTTAATCCTGGTCCAGGATTCATCATCTTCAGGGCCTGAAGTTAACACACACACACACACACACACACACACACGGGTAATAATCAACTGTGGCGGGAAACGCTGTCAAATCACGAGCTAATTTAGCGAGTTACTTATATTTACTCACTTTGCTGGGGAAGTTCGTGTAATCTAAATCTGCGCTGATTTAGCACGAATACTCGAGAGTCATCATGATATATTAAATACAGTGTATTGTGCAGAATCTGCTCATATCTGGCTTGCTTGAACACACACTTCACTACGCAACAAATAACGGCGCGCTTGTTCATTTGCATTGAAGCAACAGCGAAGATTAAAAAGCATTTGGTGAACAGAAAAGACATTAATATTTTCCAGCATCATGTTTTTGATGTTCTGTGTACAGTATTGATCTGTCCACATAAAACACATGTTTGTGATGAGGATGAAAGAGGAAGAGAGGAGATGCTGGAGGACAGGATTTTGTTGTCAGTAATTAATGTATGAAATCCAAATTTTATAAACTGTGACGTAGTTCATCTGGTTTATTTCTTTTTCTTTGGCTAGTAGAAGTTGAAGTGTTGGGGTCAGAATCCCTTGTCTCTTCTATATATCCTTTCTTCTGTGCTTACATTATTCCTATACAAATTAATGATCAAGTTTATAGAATCATTTCTATATTCAATGAGTGATTTGAAACTGCAAACTATTCTTCAGTAAATTTGTATCTATTTGATTGACCCTCACGACTTCTTTCCTCATATCTGGTCCTGGGTCTTACATTTACATTTATTCATTTATCTGACGCTTTTATCCAAAGCGACTTACAATTGCTATATTTCAGAGGTCGCACCCCTCTGGAGCAACTAGGGGTTAAGTGTCTTGCTCAGGGACACAGTGGTGTCTCACAGTGGATTCGAACCTGGGTCTCTCACACCAAAGGCATGTGTCTTATCCACTGCGCCATCACCACCACCATCTTAAGCAGTTAAACCCCGCCTAACAAAGTTCTGAATGGCCGGTAACTTAAAAACGTAGTGGCCAAATTGGCCGGTGAGTGAAAAAGTAAATTTTAAACCCTGATCACTGTTGAACACGTCTCACCTCAGTGGGTTTGGCCACGTCTTTCTCATCCTGGTATTTCGCCCACGGGCCCAGAAAGCAGTCGATATCTGCCGCGTCTCCTCCTTTCACCTTCCTCCTCTTCTCAGACTTCTTCGGTCCCGTCTCAAACACCGTCAGCCCTAGTAATAACAGCATTAATGATGAGCAGGAACGAGAGATGGAACATGAAACGGCACATATAATGATCAGATGCATCTGAAGCAAAACAACATTGGGAAAAAATATCGGGCTGGTCTTCTTCATTTTAACCTAAGTAGAGATGCACGATTTACGTTGATTTTTTTTTACATTTATTTTACAACACAAGAACATAACATACACTTTATACAAACATAACTTACTCAAATCCCTCGCCCTCCACATTAACCTTCGCAGTCGTAAAATTAAAATAATAAATTAAATTAAATTAAAATTCCTTAAACATACAGTGTTTTATATCACACACTCCTGTTTAGCATTATATGTGTTTATTTTTAATGTTATCGTTATCGGCCCGATAAGAAAATTTGGCCGATAAATAAAAGCTGATAAATAATTATTTCCTTCCGCTGAGAAAATTCAGATGCGATTCAACATGATGGTTTTGAATTGCTTGAAATATGATTAGAATCACTTCGAAAAAGGAAAATAAAGTTCAGCGCAGTGCAAATCTGTCATATCAGCTGCATAAAATTATACTGAGAACATTATAATTGTGTGTTTGGGTCATGACTTTTAATGGTGAGACTTTTATTTTTATAAACAGGTTCTCAAAAATTATATGAAAATTTGGATTAAGATGTATTGGCCAATTTATCGGTTATCGGCTTATAAAGAATTAACGGTATCGGCTAAAATTTTCATATCGTCGCATCCATAATCCTTAGGGAAGTGAACATGGCATTATTGGTGGAGTTATTAAAAACTCATTTGGCATACATGGAAAGAGCTGTCGCAATTTATTTAATTGTTTTACATGTAACTGATTGTTAAATACTTTTGTTATTTTATTGGTTTATTTATAAATAAACATTATATACATGAATATTGTGTATTAATATGCATAACATATTCATTATTATATTTTTCTCTCTCATAAAATGCTATTCTATTGAATGGTAGAGATGCTATTTAAGTTTTTAGTGCATGTACATTTTTTTTTATGTATTGTCAATAACCTAACCACTTTTTTTTCTTCCAATGCATTTATGCAAATTAACAATGTAAAACTTTGATTTAATAAAGGGAATTTGACTGGCTTCTGAAAAGTAGGCTGTTATATTATTGGTTAATATTATTAGGAATGAATCAGTGTTTTTACATTTTTTCTTAAGTTTTGACTTTTCGAGGTACATTTACAGCAACATGCACTGATGAATCATACACCATTAAACCAGAATTGCGATTGCAATTACGAAAACATGACGTGAATCTCACCTTTGTTTTTCTCGGCTTCTTCTATGGCTCCAATGTAGCAGCTGGACGAGACCTGACTGGTGTCCACCGACGGGTCCAGAGCGTAACCTGACCATCACCGACACACACACACACACGTTTGGTTTGAATCTATGGCGTGATTACAGAAGCTACACAAGCGAGATGGACGTATCTCTCTCACCGAACGTAGAGAAGGTTCTCCTCTGCTGCTCGAACATGAAGTCGTTGACGTGAGCCGGTTCAGCGTAACCCGACAGCATGTTTCTCGGAGCCGCCATCTGCTGCGACCTGAACGGGTTCACCGGCCCGAACTGGAACGAGACGAGAGAGAGAGACAACTGATCTGAAGTTTATTTTAAGCAATAAAAATAATAATAATAATTTAAAAAAAAAGAAATATATATATATATATATATATATATATATATACACCAAGGATAGGCAACGTCGATCCTGGAGTGCCGCTGTCCTGCAGAGTTTAGCTCCAACCCTGATATAAACTCACCTGCTTTTAGCCTTAGTAATCCTGAAGACATTGATTAGCTTGTTCAGGTGTGTTTGATTAGGGTTGGAGCTAAACTCTGCAGGACAGCGGCACTCCAGGATCGACGTTGCCTATCCCTGGTGTATATATATATATATATATTTATATACTGTACCTGTACACACACATTACAATTTTGATACATACATCCACATACATTATTTAGACATATAATACTTGCTAAAAAGGGAGTGGAAAGAAGTAGGCTATAACTTCTTATATAGCATAACCAATTCCTTTTCCTTATATTACCACACAGCCGCTGCCATAAACTGTTAAATTAATAATTATTTATTTGATATGATATTATATATTTGATATTATAGTTTCTTACAATTACATTGACCGTCTCAATAATAACAATAATGTTAAATAATAATCCTCCTTATCATAAACATTCAAATACGTCCCGATATTTATAATAAGATTATTACAATCAATATAAATAAAATTGTTGTCATATGCGTTTTTTCTTCCAATGCATTTTTGTGCATTAACAATGTAAAATTTTGATTTAATAAAGGAAATTTGACTGACTTCTGAAAAGAAGGCTGTTATATTATTGGTTAATATTATTAGGAATGAGTCACAATGATCAGAAACTTAGTGTTTTTACATTTATTCTTATTTAAGTTTTGACTTTTAGAGGTACATTTACAGCAACATGCACTGATTAATCCTGCACCATTAAACCAGAATTGATTGAATAGAAATAACGGTACATTAATATAGTGATTAGAAAAAATATATATAATGAGGAAACTTAATAGAAATTAATTTCAGATGTAAGCTATAAATCTAGTCTAGAAAAACACTGTAAAATGTAAGTAAATGTGATTAAAATAAGTGGATAAAAAGGTGATCAAAATAAAACAGTTATTAATCTAAGTAAAGCAAAATTGCATCAAAGTTAAATAAACACAAATAATTGATTCAACAGCACACTACTATAGTGAGTAGAATAAAATATATAATAATGTAACATAGGAACTACTTTTAGACTGATACTGAACTAGGGGTTCATAACAGATAGCTTTAGCATGGGGTTTCACACACAAGTGTAATCATATTTTGGGAGTCTGTGGCATAAAGCGACTGAAAACACCTGATATATAGCACATAATATTTGAAATACACAATATCTTCCATCTATCTTGACAAACAGCTGTATTCACCTCTGGAGCAAACATAGTTTCAAATGTAGGGTTGTATGTGACTTCTTTGAGTGCTGGATCAAGATGCACACCGGTCTCAACATCTTCCTGAAAAAGACAAAAACAGAAAATATTGTTCCACCTGTTATGAAGCGACCAGGCATCAGAACAGCGAAAATTAAACACATTTGACTGATTTTCCTCCAAATCAACCGAGGTTCCGTTTGTGACTGTGACCCGCGGGTTTCTTGTTTACCTTCACGGCGACCTCGGGCGCTGAATTCAGAAGTGCTAAAGTAATTTTACTGTCCGATTTTAAAGGCTGAAGATGCGCGATCGAGTCTGGTTCGACTTTCTGCGGGCTAACACGGGATTCTGACTCATTTTCTGAATCTGAGTCGCTGCTGTACGAAACGAGGCCACTCTCTGTCGCCGCCATCTTGGATGTTGTTGGTCTTTCGTCAGCGGGTCCTCAAAGATAAATATATGTTTAAAAGTATCTTAAATAGTCTTATATTTTTTAAAGATTCTTAAAATATATGTCTATGCTTAATATTATATTATTAGCGTACTAATTGTATAATTGTGAAATGAAATGTAAAGCGAGCGCAGTTGTAGTGCAGTAAGTTAGATGTTGTATCTTTTAGGACAACAGCAGTTTACAAGAGCGCGCGCATTGCGTCGTACACGCGCATTGTGTAATGCGCTTATGTTTTCAGTATCACCAGGGTTATTCTTGTTGTTAACTAAAACTTAAACCATAAAATAAATGTGTTAGTTAATATAAAAAAATATAAAACCTTAATAGGTATATTTAAAAAAAGAATACAATTTTAAGTAAAATTTAAATAAACAAATTCAAAATATAAAAAAAAGAATAGTATCTATATAATAACACGGATTTTCACTACACATAAAGAGGTGTATACAATATGTCTTTGTTACTCACTTATACTATGTACTATAAAAAGGGAAATGTTTATACATAATATACAATGAATATGTAGCAAAGTTTCACTGGTTAAAATAAGAAGATTGTGCAAGTGCAAGTATTTGTCGATATTATTACATAAAAAGAAGAAATGATAACTTTCTATGTCACAATTATGACGTTTTCATGACGTTTATGTCACAATTATGAGTTAGCATGTCGTAAATTCGACTTTTTCCATTCAAATTTCGTCTAAAGGTGTCATAATTTCGACTTTGAATGTCATAATTTCGACGTTGTATGTCATAGCCTAATTATGATTGTTGCTTTTTTTATGTGGCTTCCATAGATTTCTCGTATCACAGCTAGTTGGAACATGGAATATGTAGATGTGTTTTTCTGTAATAACCTACAATACATTTAAGTTGTTTTGATTGATAACAAGTTGTTTGTATTTGCAATTACTGATCGGGCCGATGGGTGTGGTCTGTGTTTGGCATTGGCCAATCAGATCAGGGATCCCGCTGTGGGCGGGGCGCGGTTTGTTGCAGCGTTTGTGGCTCCAACAATAGAAAGTGGGACGTACCATCTGCAGTCGGACGGGGTGGAGTCACACACACTCACATCCAAAACATCGCTTCTCCACAGAAAAAGAGCTCAACCTTGATGCATAAGGGTTTATGCCTCGTTTATGTCTATTACTGGATGCTGTGAAGAGAATTTAAGCCGATCGTTGTTGACGAACACACGCATGTATGTTCATTGTGGATCCCATTTCCAGCGTTGACTGATCCCGAGCTCCAGTCTTTTTAACGGGATCCGAACCAGCTGTATATCAGTACTGTATTTCTGCAATGAACACCGTGAGACTGAAGAACAGAGAGGAATATTTTTAAGGAATAACCCGGATACCTGGGAAAAAGATGGAATAATAAGGAGTACTTACATTTATTCAGGTATGACGTTTTATGCATGCTTGTTGATTACATTCTGGCTCTTGCTGTTAAAATTAGAGAAACGCATAATGGGAATAAAGTGTTCACATTTGCATTTTTCTTCTCCTCGTATTTATCTTCTCTGGTTGATGCATTGCCAGAGTAAACCAACACTGCTTGTGCTTGGCCCCATTCAGGACTGGTTGACAGGTGTGGGTTGAATTATGCATGCATGTGAAATAACTTGCATAATGCAGCCGAAGGCATCCTGAATGCTTGAGCATTACATATTACATGCAACTTATGTTTGTTTGCATTGAAGGCATAACAAGATGACTTCTCACTGCCCTGAGGTTTAAAGATTGATTTATTCAAGGGGGAAGGGGGGGGGGTCACATCTGTATGGCAAACACAAGGCAAACTATCACACCAAAATGCAATGCAGTTTGCATGCTTGCTAAACAGTGTGCACTCCAAATTATTGCTGGGATGGCATGCCAAATATTTTACAGTAGGGGGGAAAAAAGACTTGAGTTGTTACTAGTTAATTCAATACAGTGCATGCATAATGCATAACGTAAATGCATCCAGTAATGAGCGAATTAAATGTACATTTAAGAGCAGTTTTGAGCATGCAGGGGGAAGGGCAGCAGTCACTGGAAGAAGACTCGCTTTGTGAAACCCGAGACTTCAGAAAAGCACAAAGCATCTCCATCGCTTCTCTGCTCAGTATTAATGCACGTGTATTTCAAACTGACTTCATACTTTTTCTCTCTCGTTCTTGTGCGCTTTAATGCATGAACACCTTGTGCAGTTATCGTGCTTTCTTTGCCGAGGTGCCATATGATAAATGTGGAGGAATGATTCGTTTTAATGAATCGGTTGGTATACTGGAACTGCTCAGATAACCGATTCACATTACGTGTTTTGCAATGAATGAAAATGTGGTTAGATGCTGCTCATTCACATGGTTTACGTTATGTGGATTACCTTTGTTTTACTCCTAAACAAAGTTTTTTTTGCCTTTGCTCAGATGATTTGCCAACGATTCGAATCATTAAAAAGAACCGACTCGAAAGAACGATTCAATCGCTCATCGCTAGTGTGCGTTATGTGTCACGCGCAGGACTCACTTCATGATTCAAAAGCTTTATTGGCTTGATAAAAACACTGTATTGCCAAAGCATTAATAAAAACCTTATATAATGCTCTAATGCAGCGTTTATCATTATGAAAACACAGATTAAGCTGTTTGGGAACATGGAAAGATTATCTAAACTGGTTGACCAGCCATAATATTCCATAATTCCAATACTTATTGATCATCTAGTTTCTGCTCCAGCTAGTCCGTTATCTAAGTGTAAGACGGTTTTGGTTTGAAGGGTTGTCATTTATATTGCGTATCATACAAACATGATGTATGATGGACATGTTTTTCTCTCTGACTGCTTACGTTTAAAGGGTTAATTTGCTGAATATCAAACATTGCATTTTCACTTTTGTGCTTTAATGATAAAGATGCCTGCAGATAATGAATGTTAAATGGGTCATTCTGATGTTGTTGCTTTAGTTTGCTGTCTTGATCTTTTGCTGGCGATGCAGAAAAAAGTTTTTTTTTTCTGGTCTGGATGGATTTTCACACATAAAACCTTCTCTGTGTGTTCTGGCTTTCATGCGGCTTCTGTTTGATGTTCTGCCAGGGCGAACCGAACAAACCTCACGTCCAGAAGTAGATCACAGAGACCTGAACAGATGAAAGTGTGTGACAGTGCTGGCCTGGGATATATACACAGAATAATTGTTGAATTGTTAAAATAATGCACGACCGAGGTGGTGATGCGGCCACGACATGAAGGTGTGCATTGTTTTCTAATAATTCAACGGCCCGGAGTCAATTATTCCACTTATACTACGGTAACACCTCTACACATTGTTCAGATGATGTATTTCAAGACATTTATCAGGTTTTTTTTCTTAAAACGCTCTTGTGTGTGGGACTAATTTCTTACGCATCTCATCCCACGCCTCCATTGCTGATTTCAAAACGTAATTTTAGAGCCACTGATAGCAGTTATTAATGCTGTTATTAATGCAGTTATTAATGCAGTTATTACAGAGAGAGAGAGATTAAGCGTGTGTGAATTACCTGAGTGTGTGTTTCTCAGTGTTCGACAGCAACGTCTCGACTAATAGTGAAACGGTAAGTTTATCTGCTTCAAGAACAGCGGCGTTATTATAGCGCTAGTGAGAAATTCAAATAAAATAGTAAAATAGTTTAGCAACTTAAAAGCTACATGAATTTCTCACTAGCGCTATAATAACGCCGCTGTTCTTGAAGCAGATAAACTTACCGTTTCACTATTAGTCGAGACGTTGCTGTCGAACACTGAGAAACACACACTCAGGTAATTCACACACACTTAATCTCTCTCTCTCTCTCTCTCTCTCTCTCTCTCTCTCTGTAATAACTGCATTAATAACTGCATTAATAACTGCATTAGTAACTGCTATCAGTGGCTCTAAAATTACGTTTTGAAATCAGCAATGGAGGCGTGGGATGAGATGCGTAAGAAATTAGTCCCACACACAAGAGCGTTTTAAGAAAAAAAACCTGATAAATGTCTTGAAATACATCATCTGAACAATGTGTAGAGGTGTTACCGTAGTATAAGTGGAATAATTGACTCCGGGCCGTTGAATTATTAGAAAATAATGCACACCTTCGTGTCATGGCCGCATTATGGGTGTGCATTATTTTTCTAACAATTCAACGTCAGTCATTCCTTACATAAATGGCACTTGAATGCAACGCAAATGAATTGTTTAGACAAGCTGAACCAGAAAGGAGAGTGATGCATTAAAGAGAAAATGTTGGTATGAAGTGTGTTAAACCCGCTGTGCGGCCCAGCTGTGAAGACGCCGCACACAAGAGTCTTTGTTCTGTCTCTGTCGGACCGGGAGACCCACAAAGATGCCTCTGTGTCCTGAACTGGGGGTTAGTGTGTAGTTATTATGTGTGTGTGTGTGTGTGTGTGTGCCACAGAGATGCCATGCTTTGACAGATAAAAGTCTTCACTTCTTTGTTTTGCATCAACTTGATGCTGAAGAGAAGGCTTGCAGAGTCTTACATCTCTTATCATAGTCATTATAATTTATATTTGAACAGTTTTTGGTTTATTTAATAATTTAGAAACTTGAAAATACATCTCAAGACCCTTCCGTCTTTAACATATCTTCATGTATTCATATATATATATATTAGAGGTGGGCATAGATTAATTTTTTTAATCTAGATTAATCTCACTGGAATCTTGGATTTAATCTAGATTAAAATGGCTCATTTGAATTCTGCCGAAGGCATTCAGAACATGTGTGCTACCCAAATAATGACTAAAAGTAAGTCTTTGAGAATAGCTCGCCTCGCGTAGGGATGTGAATTTGTGCCAAAAATGCCATTCGACAATAGAGGAGCAAAAGTCGAATATCGGTCAAAAAAATAAAATAAAAAAATAAATCAATAAAACGCACAATTACAATGACAGAAAGGGAGGCCAATTTCATCTTGAGCGATTTCTCATCAAACAAACTTTATTAATTGAACAAGTAACATGTTTTCGTCGTTTTTTTTTAACATAGTAGGCTAATTGGAAGAAGAAGAAAAAATAAGCACGACGTAGCTCCGTTTTTGCATCGCCAAACCAGATGCTCGTTAGATCAAAAAATAATGTCATATGATTTTATGTGAACCTGCCTTTACCGGCAATAGCCTCCTCCTTTTTAAACAAATTAGTTTCAATCAATGTAAACTATTCGTGTGACTATGCCCCTCCGCAATACACACACATTACCGCGGGATGGCGGGTGTTCATTTCATAAACTGTACACAATGGTAGCTTATTTATTTTGTAGCCTATAAATTAATGTATATGTCCAACGGATAATGTCATACTTTTTAGTAGTGCTATCGTGGCGTAATAATCTGTTTGGTTGTAAAATGTATTACCTGAATGAAATGAAATCGAATGTATCGTCCTGTGGAATCATTCATTCACAGACAGCTTACGAAGATGTTCAACTAATAAAGATCTTCATCGCTGGCAAAAATATGATGCATTTGCAGATTTGCTTTCACTAGCCTAAACTGTAGCTCTTGATGTTCTTAAATCTTCCTGTTACGACTCCGAGTCGAGTGTGATTGAACGCGCTTCAGAGTTCAGACGATTCAGTGCGTGAGGAACTGAACAGAACTGATTCGCGAACCGATTTAGACAGATCTGCCAACTTGTTTGATGAAGTCTTTGAACAGAATCGACCCAAAAGAGTGATTCATTTGTAAATTGAGCATCGCTCATGCCCATAAAAAAGTATACACCTTGTGTCCCTGACAGGAAAATACCCTGCTGCGCGATTTGCGCGAAAATATAACGATATTCGAAAAAGCTATTTTATGATCCCAACCCAACTTTGAGAATAGATTAACGGCGATATTTTTTTTATCGCCCGATAAGAGTCTCACGTTAACGCAGCACGTTAACGCCGATAACGCCCCACCACTAATATATATACATTGCCATTGTTGAACACTAATGTGGTGCACTGTAATAAAAGTCACCAAATACATTTGCCATCAAAATCAAAAATAATAATATATAATAATTATTATTACAATATTGAAATATTAAATAAATATAGAAAAATGAAATAAAACAATACTATAACATTTTTAATAAAACATTAAAATATTTAAAACTTACATAACAACCTTTAAATAAATTAATAAAATATTTTGTTAAAGAATTTATTTTATTGCTAGTTAATTTCACCAACAATTACAGAAAAACTGCTAGTAACTCATTGAATTAAACACGACATTTTGAAGTAGAGAGACTGAAATTGTGTTTTCTTTTAAAACATGCTCCCATAATGTTTGTTTTATCATATACAAATTAAAAAATATTAATAAAAGAAAATTAGACATCTTTACATACTAAGTCATAATTATAGGTTAAAAAAGTGAAATTATGGCATATTAAGTCATAATTATGAGGTCGCATAAGTCATGAAGTAAAAAGTCATAATTATTATGAGGTAAAAAGTCAAAATTATGACATACTAAATCATTTTAAGGTATAAAGTCGAAATTATGACCAAGTCAATATGAAGTAAAAACTCATAATTGGGTAATTCCAGCGTTATGGATGTGACATTTGAACTCATAATGACAGGTGAAATGTCTCAGAAAAAAAAACTTCTTACAATAGTTAAATTGGAAATGCATATTCTCAGAGCACCAAATCTGGGGAATTGATAGGCAAAATATGTTTTTCTAAAATATATTTAAGCACCCCCAAAAAAGGAAAATATGCATGCGTTATGGATGTGACGGGAAATGACAGAGTTTTTGGTATACTGTTCGATTTCCTTTAAAGTCTGTGAACTTTTAAATCCAATGTATAAATATTTCTATCCACATGATGAAGGGGTCTTAGCTGAACATAAAAATATCAATGTTTAAGATATATATATATTTTTATGAAGTGTATTATGAGGAAAAACCAACG
This sequence comes from Siphateles boraxobius, assembly GCF_051911475.1. Taxonomy (NCBI): domain Eukaryota; kingdom Metazoa; phylum Chordata; class Actinopteri; order Cypriniformes; family Leuciscidae; genus Siphateles; species Siphateles boraxobius. Next base: position 479,053 of record NW_027508717.1, on the reverse strand, counting down.
TTATGGATGTGACAAAAACCCTGTTATGGATGTGACGCGTCTGAAATGCATAGCATCTGTTTGGAAAATCAACAATCAAACCATCATGGCACTTTTGTTGACGCATAATGGCTGTGTTTTCACATTAAGAAGACTGTCTGAAATTATTCTGAAGACCCCCCCCCCCCCCCCCAATTATGAATTAGGTTTTTTTATAGCTTGGATCTTACTGTACATCTTAATTCAATATGTAAAAGTATTGAAGTATTGGTTTTTAGTATCATCTTACCATTTTATCCATCTGTCGTTGTGGTAGGCGTTTAGCTTTAAGATCACGCTATCTTCGAGCTGTCAAAACCTGAGCCTGAATGACAGGAAGCGCGAGCGAATTAGAGGGCGCCTGTTTCGCGCCTAAACCAATCAGGTTCCTCGCGCAATTGCAGGACGCCTCTCGACTTGGACGTAATACTATAAACACATAGACGGAACATTAAAGCAGAGACTATTACGGAAGACAGTCAAAATTAAAATACATTAAAAATTAATGTTTGTCATATAGGAGTTCAAAAGGTTTCCTCCACAGTCAGGTGAACCGATGGACATTATCGTCCGTAGATGTGAGTCACTAGCAATCGTGTAACGCCTACGTTTTTTGTGTCTAAATGATCGCACGGTTTTCGGCCAGTTTATGGATTTTAATGCACAGTCGCGAGTCAAAATCATCACATTTTATTTTGTATAAAAATGATTTGACCCGCAATATTAATAACCTATTATTATTATTATTTTGTCAGCGTGATCGTACCGAGCCTCTAAAGGGACGTGGTGGTGGAAAAAGCACATACAGATTACACAATCAGAGAGTTGCCCATTTCTTTTCGTTTTGATCTTTGCAATCTTTCTATAGATAGGCTATATTTCTGAGAGGCATACGTCGAGTTTCTGTTCAGTTATGAGACGCGCTCAAGTTTACGTGTTGCTAGTGATCGCACCTCCATGCTATATTTGCTTATTTATTAAATCCAGGCAATTGGTTGATGAAACTTTGATTTAAAATTAAGATACAATTTATACAGAACGAAATTCACTTTAAATAAAGTCTTTCTACAAAAAAAAAAACTTGAAATGAAGTGGCCAAAATCATTTCTGTCTTGAAACAGATCACAATAGTCATATGTATGATTTAATATGAAGCGTCCGTAACGCATTATTATGGTTGTTCAGACCAAAGTAGTGAGATTAATTGTCTATCCTAATAAGCATAAACATAATTTAGCTTTGTAAATAAAGTTTCAAGTTATTTGCATTTATAACTGTCATATTAAATAAACTAAACCTTTAAAACGTTATGGACGTGACAGTGCACTGAAGCGTCAAGACCTCTTTATTATAGCCCTTATAAATTCAACAGGCAGTGCTGTTATGACCCAATTAGTATATTTATTTCTCTGGCATGCCTCCATCTTTCTGCAAAATGCTTACTGTTAAAATAAAGTTTAAAAAGGGGGGTCTTTGATACCTTTTTTTGAAAGCATGAAATATGGCTGGTTGAAAATGTAATTTAAGCATTGTTGCTCACCTCATATCTGGTGGATAAACAAGGCAATTTTCTTAAAATTTTTGTTAAAGCACATTAATACAGTATATTACAGACCTAAATGGACAACTTAAAAATGGTTCTGTCCTTTTGGTTAAAACTTTATTTTTTCATGGTAAAGATGACCTTTGTATGGAATTGCCCAATTATGAGGTAAAAAAAAATCTAAATTATGACATAAGTCATATTTTTGAGGTACAACTATTTCTAAAATCTCATTTGGCATGTTTACATGTGGCATTTTTGCTGCTGAACTCTAATCATTGTGAAATGCTGAAGAAAAACCACAAAATGAATGTGTTTTCATGCTCAATCACACCCATCACTAGTGCAGTCGTATCATTTTCGTTTGAATCCTGACAGCTTTGTTTGCTCTCGGCCTTGATTTATTCATTATGGAGCGCCATGCTCTCTAGCAGGGACTTCCCATCGCGCTGTGGTTAGTTGGGTTTGTGTGTGAAGGCAGGTGGAGAATATAATGCATTCAGATCCTACATGCGAGTCCCCGGAGGCTTGTGTGGCGTCCGCTTACACACACCCTGAGTTCGGGTGGATTCCTTTGTCCTCTCGCTTACAAACAGGTGGTGATCCTCAACTCTACGACACCTTCTTTTCTATTTTACCTCATTTTGTGCTTGTGTTTTTCAAGTTAAGCTCATTTAGATTCAGATTTGAATATTCAAATTATGCTGAATGTCTTTGCATGTGATTCCAAAACCTGTTTTAAATGAGGCTACCATTATATATGCATATAAAAGCCTTGCTTTATTGGTAATGTTTCTTTACACAACCGATCAGATGCATCGTTTTCACCTGCTGGAGCAGAAAAGAGGTGGAAAAATCCTACAGGCGCGGCTTGGAACTGTAAACAATCACCAAATTTTGACATAATTATGAGGTATTTTGACATATGAAATTATTACAAGATAAAAAGTCGAAATAGAGGTCAAAAGTCGAGATTATGACATACTATGCCATATTAAATTACAATTAAAAAGTTCAAATTAAGTCAATATATGAGGTAAAAAGTTTAAATGATGACATACTAAGTCAAATTTATGAGGTAAAAAGTTTAAATTATGACATGGTAAGTCATATTTATGGGGTAAAATGTCAAAATGTTGACATGCTAAGTCCTATTTATGATAAAAAAATTAAATAAGAACATACAAAGTCATATTTATGAGCAAAAAGTCACAATTTTGACATGTCGTAATTATGAGGTAAAAAGTCAAAATGATTAGAAACTCAGTCATAATTATGTACAAAAGACGAATTTATGACATACAAGGCCATGAATACGATAAATAGTTGAAATTATGACATAGTAAGTCATATCTATGAGGTAAAAAGTCGAAATTATGAAAGAATACACGATAATTGAAAATAACCAATAAGAATAACAAGAATAAACAGTATACAAGTAATTTATTCAGTAATTTGCAATAAATTATTTGTGTTACATTAAAAATTCTTCATACCTTAAAATATCTTGAATGTAACTCGACACCCTTCCCTCATTTAGTATACGCTGTTTTATGAATATGCAAATGAGCCCCGCCTCCACTCACACGCAACAGCTCACTGATTGAGTTTTACCACTCCTAATTAATTACTAATTTACTCTCTAATTACCAAATTAGATCCACTCGTTGACGATCACACGTTGACCTGATTGGTTAGTTTATGACGTCACATGGATTAACGTCGACAGCCCTAAAAATAAAACAAATTCCTATGTCACATTCTTTTTATGTCATAATTAAGTCTTTTCATATCATAAATATGACTCAGTATTTCATACATTTGATTTTTTCTATGCCATAATTAGCCTATGAACGCACCGCACCGCATTTCCACCGCTTGTCCCGCACGTCACATATTGAGAAAATGTCCCGCATTTTCATCATTCTGTTGATTTTTAATTATCATATTAAGAAAACGTGAATGCGTTCTCTTGCCTTTGAAAGAAAGCATTTTATGAATTATTTTTGCGGCGTAGTTTTTCACCTGTATTTAACAGCGCTTCGTGAGATGTACGAATACAACAGCCGTTTTTAAAATCCTATCCACTGGTTGAAAGCACAGGAGTAAACACGCTCACTAGTGGGTAGTGACGACTGTCAATCAAAACGTGGAGCGGTGATTCGTGCATGTGTTTCTGTCAGAAAACAAATGGATAATTCGGTAAATTAAAAATGTACAAGGCGGCATAATGGCAACATAGCCTATTCAATATATTCTTAATATATAAGACTGTCAATGAACTAATTTCATGTAGTTTTATATGTTATTTGTTCATTATTTATTTTGTTGGATTTTTCTTGGTCAGAACTGTTTCAGAAATAGTTCTCTGCCTGATGTCTTTGGGCTCAGTGATGTTGAATTTAAATGTCATGTAAAATAAAGACATGTTATGTTACATTGTGATGTAATGGTGTTTTCTGGAAGGGACTAAAGAACAAAGTATTTTTATCAGCTGAAATCCAGAATACAAATGTTTCTATTAAGTTAGACAGACATTATATAACAGTTTCAGGTTATGTTTTAGTGTTGGTAACATTGTCCCACACAAACTTATGATCGTGTGTTTGATGGTGGACACGCCACTAACAAAAGGAAAAGGGGTTCGATATGAGCTTTACATCACCTTGATAAGTTAAGTTGAGCTGGGTGAGCCAGAGGTTATGCCGTGTTGCGTTACGGCTCTCCGATCGGCTCCCGTTCACGGATACTCAATTACTGCAGTAAATTCACATCTTACAAGCGCATTCACTCCCTCCTCCGCTCGGATCTTCAGACCACGCACACCGAGAGGATGACGGAGTGCTTCTAAATGCATCTGACCCCAATTTTCTTCTGCCTGGGACGGTTGTGTGTGTGTGTGTGTGTGTGTGTGTGTGTGTGTGTGTGCACGAACTAGCGACTGGTTTGAATTAAGGGCCAATATTTACACAGAGTGGGTGGCCGTCCAATTATGGTGTGCTGCGCAAATCTTCTTGTGATTTGCATGGAAGCTGCTTTGCATGTCGTTCCCAGAGTTCAGTTCTGCCATTTCTCTGTTCTCTCGTCATAAACGAGCCACTTATCGAGTACATTACCGTTACTCAGAATCAGCGGGCACTTGATCGTTACATGAAGGTTGTGATGAACGACTCATGACCAATCACGTGCAAACGTGACACGCATGTTAATGAGCGACGACAGCGCATTAGCCAATCAGAGATGCCTCACACATGCTGAGATGATGCATCGTTTTATGGTTAATATCTGGTAAAGTTTTCGACATACAATCACCAGTATTTTGACTATTGTCATGTCTGTCGCAATATCACACAAGCAATAGTGCTCTTCTATTCTGAATATCAGCACGATGGCGGCACACGGGTAATTAAACCTAATTAAATAAACCAATTAAATTATTAAAGTCCAACTGTAGTCAATAGGGTTATCCTTTAAAAACCATCTTTGATCAACAAAATGACATATTTAACATCTTCATGCCTTAAAATATCTTGAATGTAACTCGACACCCTTGCCTCATTTAGTATTCGCGTTTCTATGAATATGCAAATGAGCCCCGCCTCCACTCACTCACTCACTCAGAGATCCACTCGTTGACGATCACACGTTGATCTGATTGGTTACAAGGTAGTTTGTGACGTCAGAAACACCAGCGATTTCAAAGCGTGTTTTTGAGACTGTCTTTGGTTCACTGCAGTTTTAAGGAGAAAATACTCAGCAATGCTGTCGACTTATGAATTTACACATGATTTGTCTTAAAGCATATTAAAAATAGACTAATAAACAACATTAAAAACTCAAGGTTTTAGTTTTAGTCTTCTTTTGCTCCTCAAAGGAATAGATTCAAATAAAACGAAGGAATCAATACATTAATACGTCTCAAAGAATGATTGACTTAAAGGCAGTGCTGGGCGGTAAACCGGTTCAAACCGAAAACCGGTTTATATTTTCGTCACGATATTGATTTTGAATAAGCCGCCATACCGGTGTATTTATTGGATGCTGAAGAATTAGTACAACATGACACAGAAGAACAACTTGTGCCAAAAAGAGGAGCCGGGTCTGTTGTTTGGAGGTTTTTTGGTTTCCAAAAATCCGACGTCGACCAAACAACCATTTTATGTAAGTGCTGTCGGGCTAAAATTATCGCCAAAGGCGGCAACACGAACATCCATTATACAGGATAATCCTGTGTGCCAAGTGGCACTTTATATTTATTTTATGTTTGTTCTGGTTTCGAAGCAATACTTTTGAAGGAATAACTAATGCAAGTTGCATAGTTTTTTTTTTACTATTTTTTTTATAGAGCTCAAAAGCAATGCAAGACAAGTTTGAGTTTTCTTTTTATATTTACTTGAATGCACGTAATGTTCCTGGACTTGTACTTGAACTAGCAAAAGTATTCCAAGTTGTTCTAATTGTGTTGTTTAAAATAAAAGTTCTGTATTTTGACTGCAATTGTCTTTGCATTCTGATTCCTCACTTCATTAGAATCATGAATGGCTCTTATTTGTAAACAACAACATAATTTTCTGGGGCCATGCAAACCTGTATTACTAGTGTGGAATTATTCTACAATATTCACTACTGACAGTAAAATAGACCATCCTAAGTCAATTTACTGCAGTAATTCCTCTCTCAACCAGTAGAAAATGCATTGAACACCTGACTATGTATGAAAAAAAAAAACGTCATAAACCGGAAACCGGCATAATTTTGAAAAAAAACGTGATATCAATTTTTGGTCAAAGCGCCCAGCACTACTTAAAGGTTCATTTTGCTAAATGAGATTGAACGAGGGAGTCGGTAAAACGATCCGAACTACGGTAAAAACACACAGCAAAGGTGTTTCTGAATGAATCCGTGTGATTGAACGACTCAATGACCTGCTAGTTTCATTCCCGTTGAAGAACGAAAGTGAGTGAATGATTCAATGACTCACCCGTTTAGTTC
>NW_027508717.1:462500-467500 GCF_051911475.1 Siphateles boraxobius | reverse complement strand
CACGCACACGCACACACACACACACACACACACACACACACACACACACACACACACACACACACACACACACACACACACACACACCACACACACACACACACACACACACACACACACACACACACACACACACACACACACACACACACACACACACACACACACTTCTCCAGCGCGGCGTCCACTTGCAGTGTGTGTTCTCCTCTTCTACATCTCACGACACACACTTGGTCTTTTTGACATAATTTTGGCTTTTTATGTCAAATATAATAATCAATTTTGACTTTTCATCTCAGAATTGTTACTTTAAGTTGTAATTTCGATTTAGTATGTCATAATTTTCACTTTCTATAACAATTTTAACTATTATATGGCATGTAATAATGTTGACTTTTTACTCATAATTATAACTTAGTATATCATAAATTAATTTATGACATTCACTTTATGTCATAATTTTAACTAAGTAATTTTTTTGATAGTTATTATTTCGACGTAGTTTCAACTTTTATAACATAATTTTTACTTTCTATGTCAGATTTATGACGTCATAATTTCGACTTTAAAAAAAAATACTTTTTATGCCATTTTTATGAATTGTCATAATTTTGACTTTAATATTAGAAGTTATAATTTAGATTTAGTATGTCATAATTTTGACTTTTTATAACAATTTGTACTTTTTATGTCATATTTATGGCTTGTAAAAAAATATACTTTTTACTCTCATCATTTTGACTTTTTAAGTTATAATTTTGACTTAGTTTGTCATAATTTCGACTTTGCATGTTATAAATATTACGTAGTATGTCAGTTTTGATTTTTCCTCTCATAATTATTACTCTTATAATTTTGACTTTTTATGCCATAATTGTGTCTTTTATTCTCATAATTCTGACATTTTATAATTACAATTTACCAAAGCATCACATGCTTAAGTGTCCTTTACCGGTAGTTTTACAGGTAGACCTCCATGCTTACTGTTTTCTAATAAAAAGTATGTTTTCATTGGAATCGCATCGCACAAATCGCCACCTCATAAAATAGTTTGATAGGGTTGTGTGATGATCTTATTAACGGGAGATACGAGGGTTTGTGGCTCTACCATTGGCTAACTTGGATCACATGCGCCTTGATAACCAATCACATTACAGCCTTGACGCCATTGAGTTTCCTTCAGAGTTGTGCGACAGTAAATCACACAATAAACTGAATCACACAATAAACTGAATCACACAATAAACTGAATCACACAATTATTTTCCTGTAACTCTCAAACTAAAAGTCCTTGAAAATGAAACCGAAACACAACAGAAGCGTAAAAGATATAAAGTGTGTCACTCGAAGTGTTTCTAATATTTAGCAAACATGAATATGCAAATATTGACTAAAATAGTTAATAAGGATGGGTTCAAAGAACTATACCATAATTACAAAAGAATAGTATTACAATTCAAATATTTGTCAAAATCGGAAATGCAATAATTTTACTAATGATAAAGTCTTAATAGGATAGTTCAAAATATCCAAATCATTAAAAAAAATGACTGAAATCAAATATTATGATTGAAAACAGAATTTTCTTCAGTTTAACTGGCTAAAATATATAAGATTTAACTATTTTTCTCAATATTTTTCAGTATTGAATTAAATTCAACATTTCTCTTCCTTCATCCACTATCTATGCTTGATTCACTGCTCATCAAAGTGCATTCTGGGATTGCATTCTCTATGATGTGGCCAGTGTTTTGGGACATCCTCGTGTGTAACTGTTTGTTGTCTGTAATCAAGTGTATTTAGATGTGGATGTTAATGCAGCTCAATGAGTCTTGAAGACAGACATCTATACACATTAGTCACATGATACCCACAATGCACCCATTGACGTTTCTTCAAAAGACAGTGTTGTTTTAGGAAAATTAAAGCCTTGTTTATGCACACATAATGAACTCCCGCTCCCCCGTTATTTGGGAGTGGTACAACCCCGGTGGCTTGAGCTCGACTTTCTTAAAGGGGGGGTATAATACCCTTTTCACAAGATGAAAAATAAGTCTCAGATGTCCCCAGAGTGTGTATGTGAAGTTTTAGCTCAAAACACCCCACAGATACATTTTTTATAGCATGTTAAAAAAAACATGTTTTTTTGTGTGTGTCCCTTTAAATGCAAATGAGCTGCTGTTCCCGGAACAGGGGGTGGAGCTTCAAGAGCTCCTGTGTGTGTGTGTGTGTGTGTGTGTGTGTGTGTGTGTGTGTGTGTGTGTGTGTGTGTGTGTGTGTGTGTGTGTGTGTGTGTGTGTGTGTGTGTGTGTGTGTGTGTGTGTGTGTGTGTGTGTGTGTGTGTGTTAGCAGCTCCGATTACCTCACACAGACATCCACTGAAAATTTTAAAACACTTTTAGCCTTTTATGTTCAAAAAGTGACAACATGTAGAAGCAACAGGACATTTCTTAATGGTTAGTTGATTAATTTATGTAGCTGATGTGTAGTTATCTTCTAGTCATTGATTAGCATATTCTGTCATCTATAAATGCGTTCCCGGGGGCGGGGTTTAGTATGTAAATTTTAGGGTTTGTGATGTCACTAACCCGGGAGGAATGTCGTGTAGTCCCTACCAGCTATTTGTTGCAGTCCTTAAAAATTAATTTCTGTAAAATAAAATATCTCCCTTTGCATTGAACTTTGAGCATCGTGACTTTGCAGATGTTGTTTACGCTCACACAGCAACATTACACACAGTTAAAAAAGTGAAATCAAAAGGGGCTTTCACACCGGATAGCTCTAGGAACTTATAGACCTTATGTAGCCCCGCCCCTTTTCAGCGCTGTGCTCGTCTGTATTTCGTCTGATACGTTATTAGATAGAACTGTCATACATAGAAAGTAGACAGTAATGAAAAGTTATTAGCGTTTGCCGTGTGTTTGATGTCCAGTTTTGCTGAGCAGAAATACATAATCATGTTTCTCTTGGCCTCTTGGTCTTGATCTATCACTGTTTTCCATGTTCGTAGAGTTAGTTTCTGGAGTAAATATATAAACTATATTCGGTGTGTTTAAATAGCTTTTTTTTAAAGGGCGGGTGCTTGTGTTTCGCGTGCGTTCGGCCAATCAGCGAACACTAACGTCACTGGCTGTTCATATAATGCTGGTTTAGACCATAGACTGTAAAAAAAGATGGACGACGCCCCTTCGCTCTGTTCCATTGGTGAGACGTGAAGCCGCCAGTGTCCCGATATGGCGCTGACATCTTGGGACGTGAGTCTGCGCAGTAGTGATCTCGGGGCCAGACCTGCGCAGTAGTGATCTCGGGGCCAGACCTGCGCAGTAGTGATCTCGGGGCCAGACCTGCGCAGTTGCAATCTCGGGGCCAGACCTGCGCAGTAGTGATCTCGGGGCCAGACCTGCGCAGTAGTGATCTCGGGGCCAGACCTGCGCAGTAGTGATCTCGGGGCCAGACCTGCGCAGTAGTGATCTCGGGGCCAGACCTGCGCAGTTGCAATCTCGGGGCCAGACCTGCGCAGTAGTGATCTCGGGGCCAGACCTGCGCAGTAGTGATCTCGGGGCCAGACCTGCGCAGTAGCGATCTCGGGGCCAGACCTGCGCAGTAGTGATCTCGGGGCCAGACCTGCGCAGTAGTGATCTCGGGGCCAGACCTGCGCAGTAGTGATCTCGGGGCCAGACCTGCGCAGTAGCGATCTCGGGGCCAGACCTGCGCAGTAGTGATCTCGGGGCCAGACCTGCGCAGTAGCGATCTCGGGGCCAGACCTGCGCAGTAGTGATCTCGGGACCAGACCTGCGCAGTAGTGATCTCGGGGCCAGACCTGCGCAGTAGTGATCTCGGGACCACACCTGCGCAGTAGCGATCTCGGGACCAGACCTGCGCAGTAGTGATCTCGGGGCCAGACCTGCGCAGTAGTGATCTCGGGGCCAGACCTGCGCAGTAGTGATCTCGGGGCCAGACCTGCGCAGTAGCGATCTCGGGGCCAGACCTGCGCAGTAGTGATCTCGGGGCGATCTCGGGACCAGACCTGCGCAGTAGTGATCTCGGGGCCAGACCTGCGCAGTAGTGATCTCGGGACCAGACCTGCGCAGTAGCGATCTCGGGGCCAGACCTGCGCAGTAGTGATCTCGGGGCGATCTCGGGACCAGACCTGCGCAGTAGTGATCTCGGGGCCAGACCTGCGCAGTAGTGATCTCGGGGCCAGACCTGCGCAGTAGTGATCTCGGGGCCAGACCTGCGCAGTAGTGATCTCGGGGCCAGACCTGCGCAGTAGTGATCTCGGGGCCAGAACTGCGCAGTAGCGATCTCGGGGCCAGACCTGCGCAGTAGCGATCTCGGGACCAGACCTGCGCAGTAGTGATCTCGGGGCCAGACCTGCGCAGTAGTGATCTCGGGGCCAGAACTGCGCAGTAGTGATCTCGGGGCCAGACCTACGCAGTAGTGATCTCGGGACCAGACCTGCGCAGTAGCGATCTCGGGGCCAGACCTGCGCAGTAGCGATCTCGGGGCCAGACCTGCGCAGTAGTGATCTCGGGGCCAGACCTGCGCAGTAGTGATCCCGGGGCCAGAACTGCGCAGTAGTGATCTCGGGGCCAGACCTGCGCAGTAGTGATCTCGGGGCCAGAACTGCGCAGTAGTGATCTCGGGGCCAGACCTGCGCAGTAGTGATCTCGGGGCCAGACCTGCGCAGTAGTGATCTCGGGGCCAGACCTGCGCAGTAGTGATCCCGGGGCCAGAACTGCGCAGTAGTGATCTAAGGGCCAGACCTGCGCAGTAGTGATCTTAGGACAGGCCTGCGCAGTAGTGATCTCAGGACAGGCCTGCGCAGTAGTGATCTCAGGACAGGCCTGCGCAGTAGTGAGCAGGAAGTAAAGCCGTGAAATCAACGCCCCCCCCCTCCCCCCCTCACTCTTGCTGAATGCACTCTGCACTTTTTTTTTAAGTGCCTTATGTCTGCTCCGTTCCTCCGTTCTGCTCCAATTATTGTGTCTGTTGATTGC
>NW_027508717.1:452500-455000 GCF_051911475.1 Siphateles boraxobius | reverse complement strand
CTAATGAGCGGCTTCCAGACGCTCCTAAGAGCTCCGGGGGGAGGTCAACGGGGGCTGGGATGGAGGGCCAGGCCCATGCAGGGGAACGGACCCTGGACATAGACAAGGCGGGCCTGGGCCGTGGAGCGTGGGTGGACCTGACTGAACAGGCAGCCAGGGCGGAGCAAGACGAGGCGGAAGCCAGGGCGGAGCAAGACGAGGCGAAGGCCAGGGTGGTGAAGCCCCTGCAGACGACCATGGCGGCACAGCCCTCATGGTCTCCTCACCGGACCCCTGGCCCCCCCCCAAAAAATACTTGGGGAAATCCACGGGTTTAGGAAAGGTCTCCCGGAGCTTAAAGGGCGCAGGCAGGGCGAGGCGCAGAGGCGGGGCCGGCAGGGCGAGGAGTCTGGTTACGCTCACCGGAGCCTGGCGAGCTGAACGAGTCCTCTTCCTGCGAAGGCGAGTCACTGGGCTAGATACCTTCACTTGGCTAGATTCACTCACTTGGTTTGATTCAGCACTGGACGCATTTGACTCGCCGCTTGACTAGGCTCTTGACTCGCCGCTTGACTCGGCTCTTGACTCGCCGCTTGACTCGGCTCTTGACTCGCCGCTTGACTCGGCTCTTGACTCGGCTCTTGACTCGCCGCTTGACTCGCCGCTTGACTCGGCTCTTGACTCGCCGCTTGACTCGGCTCTTGACTCGCCGCTTGACTCGGGACTCGGTTCACTTGACTCGGGACTCGGTTCACTTGACTCGGGACTCGGTTCACTTGACTCGGGACTCGGCTCACTTGACTCGGGACTCGGTTCACTTGACTCGGGACGGCTCACGTGAAGCTCAGGTTCGTTAGGGCTGACGTGGAGTACGGGCTCGGAAGAGAAGTCGAGAAGCGCGGCCGCGGGTTCGGCGGGGCTGACGTGACGTGCTGGTTCGGCTGGACTGGACGGGACCAGCGGGGCAAGCTCACCCACAGTGAGAGCCGAACCACTCAGTAGAAGAGCCGTGTTAATATACCGCCTTAAAGTGCTGTGAGGTAGAGGTCTGCGCGGGACACAATTTTCAGACCCGCTCCCGCCCGCTCCCGGAGTGTTCAGTCCCGCTCCCGCCCGCTCCCGCAAAGATTTGTCATTTTTAGTACCGCTCCCGCCCGCATCTGTGATATAATGTCCCGCTCCCGCCCGCACTTTCTGTCTGACGAAAGGTCTTGGGGAAAAAATGCGTGCACACAAAATTCCTTACCAATACTTGGTAACATATTTATTGGTCCCATATTACGAACAGCATAATATTCACAACAGTACTTTATCTGAAGCACTAGAGGCGCTCTGTTCCTCGTCCATGCTGTCTATTTTGAACTTGAACTAGCTTTCGAATTCGAACTCGGAGCAGCGGGAAAGGAATTGTCTCTAAACAAGTGTGCGTGAGATTAGGCCCCGCCCTTCCCGACAACATTCACAAGTTTAGGCTGCTTAAAACGTTTTTATTGCTGCCAATCAGAATCTCCCTCACAACTAGAAATTATGTACGCTACTTTAATCATTTATATATTTTACTTTATACTCATATTTAATTTGCGGGAGTGCAGCGTATCATCCCTCCCGCCCGCACCCGCAAGTGCACCTCATCATCCCGCCCGCTCCCGCAATGACCTTTAAAAATTTGTCCCGCGCCGCACTGTTTTGCGTCGGGACCCGCGGGTCCCGCGGGACTCCCGCGGGAGTGCAGACCTCTACTGTGAGGCTCTGGGTTGGGCATCAATGAGCGAAGCGGTTCAGACAACCCTCCGCGGAACAGGTTCGTTAGAAAAACGTTGTTCATACACGTATGATGAGAAAGTTCATAAAACTCCGCCACATACCATTCGAGAGAACGATCCTCCTGATGAAGTTGCATTATCTCAGCACCCGTATCTGTGCTCGGAATCGCTGTGTGAGCTCGTCGAAATACCTCGCTGTTGGATTTTACCGGGAGAGCTTGGCATGACATCGGGATCGGTCCTGGGCCAACAACTGTGGAGACGGGTTGATTCTGCGATGGTCCCGGTGGGGAAACACGAAGACCGCGAACCATCTTGGCCAACCTCTCCAACGACGCGGTGAGTTGATCCAGTTCATCCTGGTGTACGGCGGCTGACTGGGAGGCATACAAGGCTGACATGCTGCTGGATCTGGTGTGGCGAAGTCTTCTGTCATGAACAACCAGACAAGGTTAGATCCAAACGCAGCGTGAGTTTATTCACAGGGTAGTCAAACAGGCAATGGGTCAAATACACAGACAGGAACAGACTAGACTAGGAAAACTAGGAAACGCTCGGAGATGTACACAACAGTGAAACAAGACTTCGCAAAGGACAGAGGAGAAACACAGGTTTAAATCAGGAACTCAATAACCAATAATGAAACACAGCTGAACATAATAACATAATGAGTCCATGGGGAAAAACATAACACAATGAGAGAGTGCCCTCCAGTGGCTCTCGAGGGCACTACAGCTGCCGATCGTCACAGCTAGACT
>NW_027508717.1:435000-447500 GCF_051911475.1 Siphateles boraxobius | reverse complement strand
AAAAAAAAAGATCAAAATTTATATCTGGTGTCTGAATAATTTTTGGTTTGACTGTATATCATGCATTATTGTAATGCAAACACAGCCGACCGAAACTCTCACAACTGAGATTTCACTAGTTCAAACGAGACATAACTAGACACTGAGTGTTACATAAGAGCGAAAGTCTTGCGGACATCTCTCTCTCACACACACACACACACACACACACACACACACACACACACACACACACACACACACACACACACACACACACCCAATGTGAGAACCTCAGGAGACTCTAATGGAAACCAGCTGTTGGGCCGATCGCATCTACCGACATCCAGCGCTCTCATTGGCTGTGGCTGAGCCAGCTGCTCTCTTATTGGCTGCTGCATGAGCGTTCCACACTCTGTGATTGGTCTATGTCTTTATGCAATTTAAGTGTTTGCTAAGAGAGAAAGGGACAGTTTTAGTGCAGGAAATCAAATCACTCCGACAGTCAAGCATCAGATTTGAGCACCTCGACTTTATTTAGTGCTTTCAATACTTAGGAAAAGTTGAAGGGAAAAATAAAAATCTGTTGAGTCAAAATAATAAAAGCTTAAATTTTGATCTCTTTCTAGAATTTATCAGACTAAAAGTAAGTTTGATATTTTTCATATTTACAGTAACAAACAGCTATATTTATTTATGTACAGTAGCAGTACGGTTCTAAATGTTGGGGTCAGTACACAGTTTTATTTATAAAGGATACATTAAATTGATCAAAAGTGACACTAAAGATATGTATATTTACAAAAGATTCTATTTAAAATAAATGCTGTTCTTTTGAACTTTCTATTCATCAAAGAATCTTGAAAAATAAATGGTTTCCCCCCAAAAATGACAGTTTTGAACATGATAATCATAAATGTTTCTTGATCATCAATTCATCATATTATAGTGATTTCTAAAGGATCATGTGACACTGAAGACTGGAGTAATGATGCTGAAAATTCAGCTTTGATCACAGAAATAAATTACATTTTACTAGATATTCACATAGAAAACAACTGATTTATAGTAGAATAATATTTCATAATTTTCATATAAAAGCAGCCTTGAGCAGAAGAGACCAATTTTGCTTAATTTTGACCAATAGTGTGTATTTTTATGAAATTTTTAATCAGTTTAGTGGACAGTTCAAAAGAAGATATACTATTAAAATGATTAAATTATTGTATTAATGCTCTCATACAAAGTTACAAGACGAGCATCTGTTAAAAAACAAACCGGTGAAATAAAACACACCACTTTATTCACGATGCTGTTTAATTTTATATCACGGTCAGATGTATAATCATAAATATACAATATTCTTTCCCTCCAGTCTTTTTTGTTTTGTTTGCTTGACCTCAGCATGTGTGAATGAGCATGAGAGCAGAGCATGCTGGGATACCCGGGAGCGTGTGTGTTCCCAGAGGATGCTGGGATGTGTGAATGTTTGGGGGAAGGACAATGACCGACATCCCAGCGCGAGGTTGCCATGGTGATGGAGGGCCGTAAATGGGACGAGGGCGTTGTGTTCATTAGTCTCGTTCTCTCGAATATAATAATATCAAACGGCCATCGAGAACGAGCAGATATTTCATTTCATTCATGACTCTGGTCTCATTATGAATGGATCATCAGCCCATGAAAATATAAGGAACCCAAACCAACTCTATTAAAGTCCCCCTGTGGTGAAAATCAAGTTTATATGTCTATTTTTAATATGCTTTAAGACAAACCATGTGTAAATTCATAAGTCGACAGCATTGCTGAGTATTTCCTCCTTAAAACTGCAGTGAACCAAAGACAGTCTCAAAAACACGCTTTGAAATCGCTGGTGTTTCTGACGTCACAAACTACCTTGACCAATCAGATCAACGTGTGATCGTCAACGAGTGGATCTCTGAGTGAGTGAGTGAGTGAGTGGAGGCGGGGCTCATTTGCATATTCATAGTACCGTGAATACTAAATGAGGCAAAAGGGTGTCGAGTTACATTCAAGATATTTTAAGGCATGATGTTTTTTCAAGGAAAAAACATTGTAATTTTGGTGATCAGAAATGAGTTTTAAGGGATAATGCTGTTAAGGCATTTCACACAGTGGTGTTCTACCTGAATTAATAACTTTTAACAGTGTAGCAGCGCACAGATTTTTTTCTTTTCTCAAAAATACTTCAATTACTCTGTTGAATAGGTTATGTGCGTTTCAGTTTTAACAAGTCTTTTCTATTGAGGCTAATGCTGAAAGTCTGTATGACTTTTGTGTGACGTCCACCTGTGAATGCACACATGATGGCTGGATTGCGTTTACATTACCGATCACAATGCGTCCTGATCTCGTTGAACGGAGAACATTCCCATCAGAAGCGCGTTTACACTTGTGTTTTCAATGTGTGTGTGGACAACATCCGGATACAGGTCGCATGTTAATGCCAAGTGTAAACGCAGCCATCCAATCAAATGACGTGAAAATGCCGACGTTATTGTACGCCTGCTAGATGGCCTCGGTGCAGTCAAATCGAAATCTGATTGGCTGATTAAATCTGACTGATTTTATGATTGGTTAAAGCAACGGTTTCATTGCCATTCATTGTAAGCTACGGTCGCACTATTGATTCTTAAGGCCTCAAAGGCAGATTTTTTTGGCCATGGCAACAGATGATGGCTGAAATATGATTGGATAAAAGCTCTAACAGAAATATACACTCCGGGAAGCAGCGCAACCAAGAGAAAAGCTATAAAATTAAGAGAATGGACTATTGGGAATAATTTAACACTCATTCATGGGAAAAATATATTAAAGTGCAAATCAGTGATTCTGATAGTGCTTAGGCCAACGGAGAAGGCCTTGCTGGCCCTGTTGTAACCAATCAGCAGAGCCGGACAGTAACGGAGTACATTTACTTGAGTACAGTACTTAAGTACAATTTTGAGGGATCTGTACTTTACTCGAGTATCATTTTTGGGGAGTACTCATGACTTGACTTAAGTACATTTGAGAGGCAAATATTGTACTCTTTACTCCGCTACATTTCTATCCATAACCGTGAGTACCCGCTACTACTTCTAAAAAAGAAAAAAGAAAAAAAGAAAAATCTCAGAAACCCCTTAATTTGTCGTTTCCCCCTCAAACGTGATTGGATTGTGCAGGCGCCACTGATTGGGACCGTCTGTCAGCAATCACCTTCAGCTTTCCGCCTAAGTCAACTCCATGGTCAGATTTAGATAAGAGACGAAACAATGGATGAAGACGCAGCAGGTCCATCCTGGGAATGTGCCAACCCGTGGCCCCACCTCGCCAGACTATTTCAATTTTCTGAATTTTCTGAAATTTCTTAAATGTTGAATAAAGCAACATGGTAAAAAGATGAAAACGACTTGATTTTACTTTCAATTCCTTTAACATTCTCCAAGGTATTAACATTCACATTTTTCATAACTCCATGTAGGACGTTTCTGTACATAAATGTAAGCACCGTGGCAGTAGTAATGCAATATTTAGAAAATGTACTCTTGTACTCTAGATACTCAAGTACTTTTAAAAACAAGTACTTCAGTACTTTTACTTAAGTAGACATCTGACAGTAGTACTTTTACTTGTACTTGAGTAAAATTTAGCAAGGGGTATCTGTACTTTTACACAAGTAATAAAGCTGTGTACTCTGTCCACCTGTGCCAATCAGATCAACATGTGATCGTCAACGAGTGGATCTCTGAGCTGCTGTGAGTGAGTGGAGGCGGGGCTCGTTTGCATATGTGTATAATTGTATATATTATTATATATATTATGGGTCACCGAGCACATAGGGTCATCATTAGCAGTGGCAGACCGACAATCTGAGCTAGTCGCTACCAAGCTTCATTTTTCCTGCTGACGTTTCTATGATTCAAGAGTTATACATCATACAGAATGGGGTATTCGGAGACTGCGAGAATCAACTTCTCTCCCATGTTGCCGTGTACGATCGTAATGAAAGTTCTGTGTGACTGCCACTAGGGGGCGAATTCCGACAGTGTAAATAAGGGGTGAGCGGGCTTGTCGCGCACCTACATTTGAAATAACGAATTTGTACACGCAAAAAACGCAATATGTGAACGGCAACGGCCCCTTATGGCAACCGGACATTAGCCTAACCTCTCGTGAGTTAAAGGGATAGTTCACCCAAAAATGTAAATTCTGTCAGTATTTACTCTCCCTCTCCATAGGCTTCTAAGGGATTGAAACTTGTTCCCCGAAAAGTTATTAAAGACATTGTTAAAACAGTCCAAGTGACTACA
The DNA here is from genome assembly GCF_051911475.1 of Siphateles boraxobius. Classification (NCBI taxonomy): domain Eukaryota; kingdom Metazoa; phylum Chordata; class Actinopteri; order Cypriniformes; family Leuciscidae; genus Siphateles; species Siphateles boraxobius. The sequence goes on along the minus strand of NW_027508717.1, from coordinate 443,208 downwards.
GTTGCGAGAATACTTTTTGTGCAAAAAAAAAAAAAAAAAAAACGACTTTATTTCAACTATTCATTTCCTTCTCTGTGGGCCTCGAGTGAGTTCAGTAGTGTAACAGCGCAGCGCTTCTGTGTTGTACGTCACACGCATCACACACATGACCAGCGTCGGCCAATAGTGAGCCTGCGTGTGACGTAGCACTACGCTATCACACTACGCAATCACACTACGCTAACTGACTCGAGGCCCACAGAGAAGGAAATGAATAGTTGAAATAAAGTCACTATTTTTGTTTGTTTTTGTGCACAAAAAGTATTCTCGTCGCCTGATAAACTTAAGATTGAGCCACTGTAGTCACTTGGAATATTTTAACGATGTCTTTAATAACTTTTCGAGGCCGGCAAGTTCAATCCCTCAGAAGCCTATGGAGGAGTGATCCAGCTCTCAGATTTAATCAAAAATATCTTAATTCGTGTTGCGAAGATGAACGAAGGTCTTACGGGGTTGGACAACATGAGGGAGAGTAAATACTGACAGAATTTACATTTTCGGGTGAACTATCGCCTAAAGGGTAACTAAACCCTAAACCAACTTTTTTTCGTTAATGATCTGTAAGAATGGGGCTTTATTAGTACTGTTCATTGATTCAGGTAACTTTTTTGACATTTGTGTATAAAGTGTTTTAATTCTACAATATGGTGTAAAAACGTCTGAGTGCTGCCCTCTTCAGGTTGAACGGTGGCTACTGCAGTTGAATTTTCCTATTGGATGTTTGGGGTGGTTCGTGACGTAAGGGGTTGTTGGTGACATAGGCAAGTTCCATACAAACAGATGCGTCTCAGGTGCACGCCCCCCTCCGCTGGGCTCCGCCCATTTTTCCAGCATTTTTCAAATATTGCCAGTGGGTGGAGTCAGGCTCTGACCAGGGGTTTAGTTACCCTTTAAGCAGGGAGTCGTCGGAGTAGTGTCAGTCGTTTGGAGATATTTTAAGATAAGCGATTATGATAAAAGTAGAGCCGACTGCAAACTATGCTCTGCTAAATTGTCAAGAGGACTGCTGAGAAATATCTCCTTTAACACAAGCAGTTTCATCATTATACAAGTTGTATAGGGCTATTTACTTTGTTACAGTCAGAAAGTGAAAAACATCTGATGAAAATAAAACATTTGTAATGGTATTATTAAGTACTCATATTGGTACTTGGAATCGGCAAGTACCCAAAAGTAAGTACTTGTACTTGATCTGAAAAAAGGTGGTATCGGTGCATCCCTAGTCAGAACGTATTCAGACAGCAGGATTGTGGATCGCCGACAGTTCAGATATTTATCATGTCACATATCTCACGGGCGATTCTCTCAGATCGCGTTTTTTTGATAATTCACACTGCGTGATTATCACTCGAGTGAACGAGCACCGATTTACCTGTGATTTCGGGCATTTGTCGGCGATCTCACAAAACCTGTCGGGAAATGGTTCAGTGTGAGCTCAGCTCGGCATAAGGGACACTGGGTGGAGTTTGGCCAGGAGTAGTTGGCCAGGACTAGTTGGCCAGGTTACACACCTACTCTTTACGACAGATGCCACGGGATTATTAATGCACTCAGTGAGTCGGGCCTCGGCTTCACGGCTCATCCGAAGCACAAATGATACACAGGTTGAACTAATCAAACCATAGTGAGTCCAGGCAATGGATTATGGGTAATGTAGTTGATGGGATACAGGAGTCGGGAGGAGTGCCCTCTGGTGGAGATCATAAAGTTATTCTTTTTAAATTGTAAAAAAAGCAGAAAGTTTTCAGTTTGGTATAAGGTGTGTGTTACAGTGTGTTACATTTAATGTATAATCTATAATGTAATAATGTAAAATCTGATGTCTTTCTGTCTCTCTTTCTCTCAGGTGTGTGTGTGTGACTGTGTGTGTGTATATGTGTGTGTGTGTGTGTGTGTGTGTGTGTGTGTGTGTGTGTGTGTGTGTGTGTGTGTGTGTGTGTGTGTGTGTGTGTGTGTGTGATGTCCGTCTGTCTCTTTCTCTCTCAGGTATGTGTGTGTGTGTGTCACTCTGATGTCCATCTGTCTTTCTCTCTTTCGAGGGAGTGTGTGTTTGTGTGTGTGTATGTGTGTATCTGATGTCCGTCTGTCTGTCTCTCTATCAGGTGTGTGTGTGTGTGTGTATCTGACGTCTATCTCTCGCTCTCAGGTGTCGCAGTCGCAGGACGTGTGTGTGTGTGTGTTCCAGGATGCCGTTGGTGAAGCGCAGCATCGAGCCTCGTCATCTGTGTCACACGGCTCTTCCACACACCATCAGAAACGAGCTGGAGTGTGTGACTAACATCTCACTGGCCAACGTCATACGGCAGCTGAGCAGCCTCAGTGAGTGTGTGTGTGTGTGTGATGGGTAGGTTTAGGGGTCGGGTTAGTGTGTGTGTGAGTGTGATGGATAGGTTTAGGGGTTGGGTCAGTGTGTGTGTGTGTGTGTGTGTGTTTGAGAGAATAACGACTCGGTTACTAACGTAACCTCGGTTCCCTGAGAGGAGGGAACGAGTATTGCGTAAGTAGCTTACGCTATGGGGAAAACTCCTTTTCTCGAGAATATTGAAGTCTTTATGTAAAACGCATTGCAGCTGCACAGCTGACAGCAATGAACGAAGGAAGCTCGGTCATTGGCTGTGCTGCGGCAACTTGCTCGAACCAATGACGGGGCGACTCTGAATGCGCGACCAATGAGCGCGTTTCGCGCCCGCGCGCGTCAGAGCCCGCCAAGATGGGCGTGGCCAAGAGCTATTTATTGGGCGCCCCGCCCGAGAGTTCTTTAGGTTAAAACGACTGAAGCGAACTAACCAAGCACAAGCACGGCAGCTTACGCAATACTCGTTCCCTCCTCTCAGGGAACCGAGGTTACGTTAGTAACCGAGTCGTTCCCTTTCGAGAGGTCTCTCCTATTGCGTAAGTAGCTTACGCTATGGGAACACCATGCAAAACGCTGTGCGTGCTGAACTTCGCCTTATGATAGCCAGAGGCAGGTGCCTGAGCTGAAAAGCAAAGTTATCATCCAACTAGCCGGCAGAGGAGAGCTTTATATGTGGGAAAAATACAGAGCGGCTAGAAGGCGCTCAGTGTGACACAAGCACATACATAATCTAGATACGAACTCGTAGTTCAACTAGTATCATGCTGATAGTACATTGGAATGCAATGTCGGGACCTGTAGGTTGTAGAACCTGATAAATGTGGACGGTGAGGCCCAGCCTGCCGCCGCACAAATATCCTCGATCGGTATCCCGCTCGACCATGCCCAGGAAGAAGCCACACTCCTGGTGGAGTGTGCTTTGACTCCCCAGGGGCATTGAAGTCCCTTAGCTTCATAAGCCAGCGCTATAGCCTCAACTATCCAGTGAGAGATTCTCTGATTTGAAACGGCGGAACCTTTCGTACGGCCGCCAAAGCATACAAACAGTTGTTCTGTCTGTCTGAATAGGGCAGAACGGTCCAAATACACTCTGAGAGCCCTAACGGGGCAGAGTAGATTAGCGTCGTGTTCGTCTGCTGGAGACGATAGCGCAGTTAGGGAGATAACCTGTGCTCTGAAGGGAGTGGTGAGCACTTTAGGAATATACCCATGTTTCGGTCTAAGGACGACCCTGCAGTCGTTAGGTCCGAATTCTAGGCAGGCAGCGCTTGTCGAAAGCGCGTGCAGGTCGCCCACTCTCTTGACCGAGGCGAGTGCCAGCAAGAGCGCAGTCTTGAGCGAGAGCGGTTTAAGGTGCACGGTTCGGAGTGGTTCGAACAGGGGCCCTTTAAGAGCGTCTAGGACAGTAGCTAGGTCCCAGATCGGCACTGAGGGGGGGCGTGAAGGGTTCATCCTCCTAGCGCCCCTTAGGAAACGAATAATTAGGTCGTTTCTTCCCAATGGACGTTCCATAACAGGGTTGTGTGACACTGTGATGGCCGCCACATATACTTTGAGCGTGGAGGGGGTGCGGCCCGCCTCCAGAAGCCCTTGTAGAAAAGCGAGTACGTTCGTAATCTCGCATGTCTCAGGGTTCAGGCCCTTGGCATTATACCAGTCACTGAACACTTTCCATTTCTGGGCATATAAGCGTCTCGTGGAGGGCGCCCGCGCCTCAGCGATGGTTTTTAGCGCTCCGCTCGTGAGGTTCCTGGGAACCCGTTGAGGGGCCATGCGTGAAGGGCCCACAGATCGGGGCGGGGATGAAATATCATCCCGCTGGCCTGACTGAGGAGGTCTGGCCTCAGTGGAATCGGCCGTGGTGCAGATTGCATTTGCATCAGATCTGGAAACCATGTTTGGTTCTTCCAGAGTGGGGCTATCAGAAGCACTGCTTTTTTCTCCTCTATGACCCGACTGATGACCTGTGGCAGCATCGCGATCGGGGGAAAGGCATATAAGGGGCGGCTCGGCCAGCTCTGGGCGAGCGCGTCCGTGCTCTTCGTGAAGAAAAGAGAGCAGTGCGCTTTCCCCTTGGAGGCGAAGAGGTCGATCTCCGCTTTGCCAAAGGTTTTCCATAACCATTGAATCGTCAGCGGGTTGAGAGCCCATTCTCCTGGGAGTATCTTGTCTCTGGATAGCATGTCTGCCCACTGGTTCAGGGCGCCTGGCACATGCGCTGCTCTCAGCGAGCGCAAGTTGTGCTGGGACCATAAAATGAGTCTCCTGGCCATTGAATGCATGGAGCTCGACCTGAGTCCACCCTGGGGATTTATGTACGACACTACCGTCATGTTGTCCGTTCGGACCAGGACGTGTTCGTTTTTTAGATGTGGAAGCAGGGCTCTGAGAGCCAAAGCGACCGCTTTCATCTCCAGACAGTTTATGTGTAGGCGCTTCTCCGGGTTTGACCAAAAGCCGGAGACAGGCCTGCCCTCGTAAAGGGCCCCCCAACCTATTTTGGAGGCATCTGTCGTTATCATCTTTCTCCTTGTGTTCACACCCAGACTCACGCCTGACTGGTACCAGTCGGCGGCTTTCCAGTGCGTCAGGGCTTTTATACAGCCGTGGTTTGCTCTGATTAAAAAGTGGCCCGAACGCCACGCGTGAGTAGGGACGCGGCTCTTGAGCCAGCGTTGGAGAGGGCGCATATGCAACAATCCTAGCTGGAGTACGGCCGATGCTGAGGCCATGAGACCGAGCATCCTCTGAAACCGCTTGACGGGGGCGCGCGCGCCCGCCCTGAGTGATGTTGCAAGGCGCCGGATGGTGAGCGCGCGCTCTGATGAGAGACGCGCTGTCATTTGCATCGAGTCTAGAACTATTCCCAGGAAAGAAATCCTCTGGCTGGGAGATAGTATGCTTTTTGCAAAATTGATTCTTAGACCCAGGCATTCTAAATGGCTGATAATCCAAGATCTGTGTGTTATTAACTGACTCTCTGATTGTGCTAGGATCAGCCAATCGTCGAGATAATTCAGTATTCGCACTCCCCTTCGTGAATGTACGGGGAGCCAGGGACAGGCCGAACGGAAGTACTGTGTACTGGTAAGACTGTCCCTCGAAAGCGAATCTCAGAAACGGCCTGTGATGAGGCGCTATTGGAATGTGAAAGTAAGCATCTTTCAGATCCACTGAGAGAAACCAATCTCCTGGGCGTACTTGCGCGAGGATATGCTTGGTTGTTAACATTCTGAACGAGCGAATCATTAGTGCTTTGTTCAGGTGTCTGAGATCTAGGATGGGGCGGAGACCACCATCCTTTTTCGGGACGAGAAAATAGCGGCTGTAAAAACCTGCCTCGCTCATAGAGGGGGGAACAGTTTCCACAGCGCCCTTTTCTATTAGTTTGCGCACCTCGGTGCGTAGAACCTGTGAACACTCCTTTCTCACTTTCGTCTCGACCACAGTCGTAAAACGTGGTGGTCTGCGAGCGAACTGGAGCGAGTATCCGTGCTTTACTATATTCAATACCCATTTCGGCATATCTGGAATGTTTTCCCATGCCGCTGCGTGTACAGATATGGGCTGAATACAGGCTAGGGGCGGGCCGCTGTGACGTAGGGACCCGGCCAGCGAATCGCCTGAGCTCGTAGCTCTCAGAGGCGCGGGCGCGCGCTGAGCAGCTGAGTGAATGGGCGCGTGTGTGCTTACAACAGCGCGCGCTATGTCTGTAAAACTCGCAGCCTGAGCTGGGGTTGTGTTTGACACTGTAAGGACAGTATTTATAAGTGGGGGTGCATAAACAGTGGTAGGCACACGCGTCACTTTTATAATGTTTCCCGCTTTTACTGGGGATGAATTCATAACTGTGTGAACAGTGCTTGTGTGTAGTGGTGCGTACATGACCGTAGGCACGTGATCTACATTCATGGGGCGCGCAGCCTGAGCTGGGAATGAATTTGGCACTGTTTTGACAGTATCTGGGAATGCACACTTTGTGGACATGTGAACCCTTAGTGGCACAGGCAGAAAAAGACTCTTTTTGTGTTTTCTGTCCGTCGCCGTAAAAACGGCGTTTGTTTGCAGGTGAGCGAGCTCTGTGACTGGCCCATTGACTGCTGTATGGACATTCCCAGCCGCCTGTAAGGGGACTGGGTAATGTTTGAGCTTTTGCAGAGAGAGTGGTCCGGCTTTTGCGAGACACGCACTCTCTCTTCTAATTCCTGTGGCTAGGACAGCTTTCGAGGCTCAGGGTTCAGCACAATCTTGGGCCGAGGACCCTGTCGCTCAGGAGGCGGCTTGCGGTTGTGGGAGCGCGAGCGGCGTCGAGCGTCAGCATGAGGCGCGGGCTGAGAGGCGGTGGGAGCTGTTCTAGCCCGCTGCGGCTGTGGCGGTCTCTGTCTGCTCTGCGATGAGCTGGAGCGCTTGGGCAGGAAATGGCGCATAGCTTGTGAAGCGTTCTGGGCCTCAGTGAAGCGTTCGGCGAAACCTTTAACCGCCGGTCCAAACAGCCCGCTGGTGGAGATAGGCGCGTCGAGAAACGGCGCCTTATCCGCGTCCTTCATCTCCGTCAGAGTCAGCCACAGATGGCGCTCGAGAACAGTCAAATTAGCCATAGCACGGACAATAGACTGGGCGGAGGCCTTCGTGGCTCGCAGAGCTATATCAGTTGCGCTGCGTAGGTCCTTAAAGGCTTCGGGTTCGGGGCCAGACTCGTCCATAGAGCGGAGAAGCTTAGCTTGGAACACTTGAAGTACCGCCATTGAGTGAAGCGCTGATGCAGCTTGGCCGGCGGCGGCGTAGGCGCGACCAGCGAGAGCAGAAGTAGTTCGGCAGGGCTTCGAGGGGTGGGAAGCTTTGGCTTTCCATCCGGTGGTGGAGGGCGGGCAGAGATGATTGGCCACGGCCTCCTCGAAGGGCGGCGTTCCCTCGTAGCCTCTTTCCTTCGCGCCGTCCAGAGAGGAGAGCGACGAAGAAAAAGAAGGCTTCAGACGCGCAGAGTGGGGGGCTTTCCATGACTTGGTGAGTTCGTCATGAACCTCCGGGAAGAAGGGAGAAGGCCTTTGCCGAGGGGCCTGCTGGCGCCCCTGCAGAAACCACTCATCCAGTCGGCTTCGGGTTGGTACTTCGGGAGAAGACCAATCGAGCCCGAGGTCCCCTAGGCCTTCGAGAGGACGCGGATAATCTCCGTATCCATGGTGGAGCCCCCGCTCGTGCTAGATAGCATCGACGGGGCGGGGTCGAGAGTGGAGCCCCGCCAGTCGTCCGATGCAGCGTCGATGGACAAGCTGTCATCCATTCCCCCATCGTCCTCGGACGCGCCGAAAGTCACAAGGCCCACCGCTCTGCTAGAGGGCTGTAGGTCCGGCTGGGTGAACTGAACCGGCGGTGGGGAAGGTAAGAGCGGCGGTGAAGCACGCGGAGACTGGCTCGGCGTGACGTCACTGAGCTCCGGTTCACGAAGCCTCTGTGAGCGGCGCTTTTTCTTAGTGCGCAGCTCAAACAGAGGGGTGGCGGCGATGGGCTCGCTCACGGCGAAAGCGGCGAGGCGAGCCCGCAGTGCGGAGAGACCCAGGTCATCACATTCCCGGCATCCGGGCTTGGTCAAAGCAGCTTCTGCGTGGTCCCGGCCCAGGCAGCGAGCGCAGATGATGCGACGATCCCCGTCCGGGAGAAGGTCTCTGCACGACGCGCAGGAAGGCATTTGAAACAACGCCTCAGAAAATGCTCTTTTACAAGTGTCGCGGGGCGAACAGATGTAAAGATACTTGCGTGTGTGGCACGCCGGATGGCTCAGTAGGATGGCGTTCGAAGGCGGCTGAAGGTGCCGA
>NW_027508717.1:405000-430000 GCF_051911475.1 Siphateles boraxobius | reverse complement strand
CCTTGAAAGAGGCACATGTGTGTGTTCCTTCTGCCTCAGTTTAAAAGGCACGATATACTTCAAACGAAATCAAAGAATTTCAAGGTCATTTCAAACAAAATCAGGCCAAATCAAAGTTTGTTTGGAGTTCATTTCAGGAGTTTGAAACAGCTTGCTAATGTGAACTTTCCAAAAAAGTTTGCTCCGGCTGGTAAACACCTTCGAACTGCCATGGTCCATGGTGATGATGTAATAAGTGGGTGTGGCTCTGAGGCTCCGCCCTCTTTGACGTGGAAATCTTCTCCGGTTAATTTCCTCTGTTCATTCCGTCCAGTGAAAACAAACACTGAAGAGTTGCTTTATAGTAGAAATTGAAGTGTAATTCTAATCAAAAGAGACACTGACACTTCTGTTTTCTCACCGCTGTCATTTTTGTTGTGTGTTTTTGTTATTTAGAAAGCGCATATTTACTTATTCATCTAAACGTTGCTCTCAGCAGCATGGACGGTAACCATACATCGGACTTAAATCGAGTAAAAAAAAGCAGAAAACGCTTCAGTAGTTGTATCTGTTGCATGCATGAAAACCTTATCTGTATATTTTAAAGAATGCACTTAAAAAAAACTTTAAATAGTTCAATATTTTCTGAAGATGTAAGACTGCGGGATTTTTTCAGTTGTTTTATCAAGACTGAGTAATTAGCACTAGTAAAGCTCAACTAGTAAAAGATTTAAACACCACAGATAAGTTCTATTCGTAGTATATTTTCATAAATCTACCAAAACAAATAAAGCATAATGGAAAGACCCTGAACATTGGTCACGGAACAGATCAATTGCATTTGCATTCAAAATGAGCTAATTATCATAAATTACTTTATCAGTGAGGATCTGTCCTTATTGTCTGACAATAATTGGGACAATTAGACGATTACAATTATGATTATAGCAGCTCTCGGTTCAGCTGCCACTCAAATGATTTCATTTCATTTTAATTTCCCATCAACCTCAGTGTCACCAGCTGCCTGTCAGCAAAAGAGAACAAAAGACAAATAAAAGAGTGATGGAAATACACCTGGATATCAGGAAAGAGACAGAGAAAATGAGTTTATGTGCAGAAAGACAGACGCAAAAATCTGATGGTTGCTGAAGCATCAAAGACCCTCTTGACTTCAGCAGAGAAAGACAAACATCCAAAGCTTCACAGTGAGAGTGTTTTTTGAGATAAAACCTCACTTGAGGTTGTGCTTTACAACAAAAGTTAAGTAAAAAATAAGTAAAAATCACATGTCAACAGCAATATAAAAGACATCAATATTAAATAAATACGTACAATAATAATCTGAATTGCCATATTTGAAAAAAAGCTCCTATAGATAAATCCAGTTACAAATTTCACATTCCTTGATCCAAAATGCATAATATTTTGTTACGTTATAGCGCCCCCTATAGCTGTAAATGAACGAGATTTGGCACGTTTACTCAGACTATCCTGATGTCCGTTTGCACCATTTTTTGTGAAGTTTGGACTTTCCATTAGAAGTATACAGATCAATTAGTCACTATGGATCACATTTAAAACACGTTTTTCTCGAAACTGCCAAGCGATGACATAAATTTCAAATTTTAATAAAAAATAAATAACAACTAATAATAAATTAGAACGATCTCTTAATATTACATGGTATACTTAATGCACATTGTTGGACCAATGGCTAAACAGGTTTGAAAAAGTAGTTTCTGTGAAAACTCAAAGTGCCAGAAAATTTTCATTGGGAAAATGTAAAGATGTCCCAATTTAGACTTGATGGAGGATTCTGTGGTTCTTGAGACTGTTGTGGATATTTTTGTTGATTTGACTCGATCTACAGTATGTCTGCTATATTTACACTTAAAATGCCTTTATTGAATTCAAACCAGACCCCGGGAAAATATAAAACATTCAGTCCAAATGCAAACATGGAGTATTCAGAAGGAGGAGATTTACTATTTTTCTCTTCTGTAGAGCTGCTTCACAGTTTAAATTACACATAATTAATGAATTTTACAACATTAACCTCTTTATACTGCGAATACTGAAACAATCAGTATTGTATAAGGAGCTATAGAAATAAATGTGACTTGAGACCGATTGGCTATTGGCATCTATTATTGTCGTTTTGATCTGATCAAAATCAAAATCTTTTAAATTTACTTTTAAAACGCATAAATCATAAGTGCAATCTCCACGAGAAAAGATACAAATGCAGTCCAAAGATGGATCACCTAATTGAGTTACACTAACCTCCTGATGTGTAGATGTCAGGCACAGAGTGATGTTTGATACAGTGTGTGTGTGTGTGTGTTTCAGTGTCTCTTCAGGACATCACGATGAGGAAGGCTTTCCGCAGCTCCACTATCCAGGACCAGCAGCTGTTTGAGCGTCAGTCTCTGCCCGTCCCGATGCAGGAGACGTACGAGCTGTGCGAACAACCTCCACCGCTGAACATCCTCACACCCTACAGGTCAGAAACACACTCATACACTCCAAAACAGTGATGTTACATATGACACTGCACAGATAAAACGTTGTCAAAATAATTCCAGTTGACATGGCTACGCGGAATTGATAAATAATTCTGTATTACAAATTTTTATGGCCAGACAAGTAGGGGTGTAACGATACACTCAGGTCACGATTCAATACGTATCACGATATTTTGAACTGAAAATCAAGTAATAGATTAATTTAACATTAACAGTGTTCAATAACTGTCTTGTTATACATACAACTTAAAGAATTTACAATACTTCAATATAAATCAAGATTTAGTTTAACCTTCTGTATGTAAAATTAACAATTGACTAGGTGTCACTGACCAATAAAACTGAATTGTATCATGAAATTAGAATTAGGATAGCCCAAGAGAGAACTTCTTTAAGCAGTAAAAGTGCAACAACAAAAAAAAGTACTTTGGAAATTAGTAGAAATTAGAAAGTAATTTGTTGAGGTCAATTTGTAAAGAAAGACTACACACCTGTGCACATATTCAAACGCACATATCTATAGACTAGACACGTAATACGCATGTGCACGCCGTCAGCGTTTTCGTGGGTTTCAGAGCTCGTATGGAGTTCGCAGCGTATCGGAATTTCTCATATAGCGCGTATAGTTTTAAGAGAAACACGTGATCAACGAAAAACGAGGCCTCACTTTCTTTCCAGTCACGTGAATGCTTCACTTTGCGTGTCGGGATGTTTGAACTCAGACCACTACTCTACAGGTTTTTGGAAGTTTAAATCTATTTACTTTTTATAAATAAATAAGCCTATAGCTTTTGTTACATGATCATATATTCTGTCATATAAACAGCATAGAAACCATAAAATAGAGCACCATTTACTTGCATCAAGCAACTCTGTTGGTATTTTTATAATTAGTATTAATATAATTGTTACATTTAATTTATTGCCACAGTTTAATATTTGAGAAAGTTTTATATTATCATAAAACTGAACATTTAGCATGGTCAGGCTTTTATTTGTGCTTAATAGATAAAACAACGGTGCTGCGCACTCGGGGCTGCTATAAATTGCTATAAAATGGCACAGTTTTCAACACACTTGATGCTTCGAATCTTTTCAAACAATCAGGGGAAAGCCTCAGGCTTCATTTGCCCATATACACGAACCTAATCGTTGTTACGTGAGGAAGAGCAGAGAAGTACTCACAACGAGGAATAACTGGAGAAAGAAGACTTTAATTATCAAACACAGCGGTACACGGAGAAACTCAGGAGAAACACTACCAAACTCTAACATCAACCAACAAAGACAGAGGAAGAACACAGGGAATATACACATGGTAAACAAGGGGAGCTAGCGAGACTAATTAACAAGACACAGCTGAACTAAACGAACTAAAGAGGATGGTGATCATGAATAGAAGGACTGGCGGGAAACTGAATAACATGAACACAAAGGGAAGTCCAGAAACAGACAGACATGTAACAACCATTGGATTAAAAAATGTAATTTAAAAAATGTAACACAAATGCTGGGTTTATCCATATTTGACCCAAATTTGGGTTGAAACATTTTTGCTTTGGAAAAAAACATCTGCTAAATGCATTGTTTCCGCTATTTTTCAAGTCCGTGGAAACATGGGAGAGAGCTTGCGTTTTGTAAATCACTTCATTCCACCAAGCGTTGTTTGTTTTCTTTTTATTTATTTAAATCCAGATAACTGATTAACAAAACATTGATTGAAATTAAGGTACAAATTATAAAAAACTCCAAACAAACTTATGAAGTGGTCAAGAATCGTCTCCATCCCACTCCGTATCTCCCGACATATTGTATTTAATCCATTTCCTCGCCCTTTATGACATATTCCATTTTCAATATTTTCTTTCTTAATTAACAGATTAAATAAATAAAAAAACATAAACAAATAATATCATAAAATTGTAAAAAATACATGAAACCAAATACATTTACTTAAATGGCTACAACATGCATTAATATAAGACAAAGATTATTGAAGTACGATTTACAAGAAAATATTTTGTTACGTTATAGCGCCCCCTATCGCTGTAAACAAATGAGATTTGGCATGTTTGCTCAGACTGTCCTGATGTCCATTTGCACCATTTTTTGTGAAGTTCTGACATTGCATTAACAATTTGCAGGTCAGTTAGTCATTATGTGTCACATTTAAAACATGTTGGCTTGAATCTGCCAAGCGATGAGATAAATCAAAATTCTTCGATTTTAATAGTAAATAATGGGAAAAAAGAATGATCTCTCAATGCTACATACTTAACTTCATCAGACCAACGGCCTTTTGGATAAACAAGATTTAAACAACTTAACTTTACTATTTCTGATTCAAGATTTCACATTTAATTCATTTGCTGGTTCTTTAATTATTTGTGAAATTTACTAGTAATTTCCGAGGCAATATTTTTCAAAGTAAATCCAGCACAAAATAACTCAGTATTTTTAACCCCGCATTGACGTCATTAAATACCTCGCCGATGTTCCTCACAGGTGGAGATCTTAAAGTCTCAAACTTCTTAAGACACCAAAATCTGCTATCAAAGTTCTCAATACGAGCTCAAACATTTTCCATCAAATGATGTTAGCTAATTCATATTCATTTTATAGCTCAATACTCTCACTGGTTGATATGATGAGGAGAAGTGACTCATTTGTGTCCGTTTTTGTTTCTCCTGAGGACTTTGATATTTACAGCTGAAACTCTATTCTTGAGTCCCTTGAGCAATGAAAGAGCGTTACCGTCTCCGTCTTTGCTTTCGTTCATGCCGTTTCTGCCACTGTTTGCTCATGTGCGTCACACAGACAGTGTTTCTGGGATTAATGCTCATTACTGCAGGCTGGAACATTTATTTTGAGTGCTGCGTAATATGCAGGAGTTTTTTCTCTCCGTGTCTTCACGCATTTGCTCATTACTTTTTCATTATTTCATTAGACATCAGCACATATGTTTCCTCTCCTGTTAAAGGACAATTCCGGCCAAAAATGAACCTAGGGCTGAAATAACACATGGGCATCGAATAAGTAAAAATAAAAATCGCTAGTTAATACCACTTACAAGGCTCAAAATAGCCCCACACTAACACGCTAGCATAATGAGGGTCTCTACCTGCAAACCGAAGCATTGGGAGCTTTGTAAGTGTACAGACAGTTTAATAAGAAGATACTTTATAAAGAAAGCACTTAGTTGTCAGGGTTATTGCAGGATGCCGAAGACGAGGACACGGGAACTGAAGTATAGTTGATTTATTTACAAACTAAACTTACAGGAACAGACAGAAACAAAGGAAACTCCAGGACTTCAAAAACACACAACCTTACATCGACGACGACCAACCAACCAACACTGAGGGAAAACACAAGGCTTAAAAGAACTGGGACTAATGGGATGATTAACAGAACACAGGTGAAGAAACTGAACACAAACGAGGAGCGGGAAAACTAACAGGACTGAACCAAAATCACAAAGACGGGGGAAACAAGATCACAAAACTGAACTAATAACACATAGAAAACGTGACATTAGTAGTGGTATTAACTAGCGATTTTCATTTTGACTTATTCGATGCCCCATACACTACCGCTATAAGCTAATCTGTGGTTAAACTAAAACTAACGTTAAAACTGGGTACATCCGATTATCATGAAAATGCATCCCAGAGAACGGTCGACTCGGTACCCATGTGTTATTTAGCCCAGGTTCATTTTTGGCCGGAATTGTCCTTTAAATACGTGTTTTTAATACTGAATGATTCAGCGTTTTGAACGAACCGTTTGAACGAATCGTTTAAGTAAATGACTCAATGACACGCTCATTAATACGGTCACCTGCCGCCACCTACTGGAGGTTTGGTTCCGTGTTTAAAAGTATCATTCTTTCCAATATTTCATATTTGTATATTCAAAAAATATTTAAAACAATCTCATAAAATTATTTAATTTGATTGGTAACAGCCATATAGTGTCTTATTATTCGAAATTTATTTATTGATCAAATTTAAGAATTTAAAATTAAAGATTAGCAATATATTTAAAACAATTAGTGAAAAATGCTCTTTATAATTGTTAAAATATCATAAATATGCGGATTTAAATATGTCAAAGCTGACTGAACACTGATGAGAATATTGCTTCAGAATAAATTAGTAGGCTATTTACAACACACAAAAAAATCTCTTTTTTTTTCTGTACAAGCTATTTTTTTACTTGGACAAGTGAATGACCAATTTACTTGTTCAAAAGACAAGCACATGAAAATCTTAATGTCGAGCCCTGAGATATATTTTATATAGTATTATGGTTTATATAGTATTGTAGTTTTACACATCAGCCCAGTCTACTCTGTAAAGTTAGTGATACGCAGAGTTTTTTTTGCACATTAATCTGACAATAAATGTGGCACCCAGTTTTTCTTATGCACACCCAGATACTCTATTCTGGCTACGCTAGTGATTGATGTTAATTTCAAATCAGCTGATAGAATCTAAAGCAGGAATAAAGCATCTTTATGACTATAGTATGAAATTGTACTTTCCTAAGTTTGCATTTCTATGTAAGATTATAAAACAAGCACAGCAGCTTGAATTCAAACATGTTTTCCTTCATCTGGAGACGAAACTCTCTGGATGTGAATTTACAGCGTTGATTGGCTGTCATGAGAGTCTGGAGGTGTTAATTGCTTCATTTGCGCTGTATTGTTTTATTTTTTATTTTTGTCTTTGCTCATTTGGCATTTTGACCAGCAAACTCAAATTAAAGGAGCGAAAACGAGAAAGAAAGTGTGATGAAGGAGAAAGTGACTGTGAGAAACAGAGGAGGTGTAATATCATCCCTTCACACATTTCACAGCTCTCGTGTTCAGACTCAAAATCCGGATATCAAATCATCATTATAAGGGGTGGAAATACTGCTAACTGGAGATGTTTTATGCATATGTATAAATTAATATTTCAAAATATTATTAATTAATCAAATACATTTATTTTTCTGTCTTTTGGCAGTGTTCAGTATTTTTGTGTTTACTCTGAAATTACTTAAAAGGCAGGAAACAATCAAAAACAACAAAATTGACAAGAAAAAATGTGTCAAGCAAGAAATGAAATAAAATAAAGGGGAAAAAATTAAACCATGTTGCATGTTTAACTCAATGAGTGACATTTAATTATCATCCTAAAAAAATAGTAATGTTGTATATAATTATTTCTATGTTACATGCATAAATCAGTGAGTGATGTCCAATTATCAGCATAAAAAAGAATATTATATAATATAAAAATACATAATATACATAATTATTTCTGTTGTGAGATTAAATCATCAAGTGACGCTGAATTATAATCATGAAAAAATTTAATATTATGCATTAATATTATATTAATAATATTATATATACTTTTTTCTATGTTGCATTTTTAAATCAACAAGTGGCATCCAATTATCATCATAAAAAATATTATATAATAATATCATACATAATTGCGAGTGGTTTCATAATAAATAAATAAATATATATATAAATACACATATATATATATACTGTGTGTGTATATAATATATATACAGTATATTTATATATAGATAGATTATTAGACTATTTTTATTTTTATTCAATCTTGTTTGAAAATAGCATACATATTGACAGTCCAAATAAAGAGGAGATATTTTATATTGTCTGAATTATGGTTTAATTTATTACATTGAAAATGGAAAGTGAAGTCAAGTGCATTGCATTGTGGAATACAGCACTCCATTAGCATTCTCTTCACCGAATATTTCAGGTCATCTGTGTATTTATACACACTGTGTACTGCATACATACTGCATACTACATTTGCTCAATAACAGTAGGTAGTGTGTCATTATACTGAACACACCTGACCTGTGTCTGCCTCTAGGGATGATGGGAAGGAAGGTCTGAAGTTCTACACCAACCCGTCGTACTTCTTCGACCTGTGGAGAGAGAAAATGCTTCAGGACACAGAAGACAAGAGGAA
The DNA here is from genome assembly GCF_051911475.1 of Siphateles boraxobius. NCBI lineage: Eukaryota > Metazoa > Chordata > Actinopteri > Cypriniformes > Leuciscidae > Siphateles > Siphateles boraxobius. Next base: position 421,491 of record NW_027508717.1, on the reverse strand, counting down.
AGAGAGGCGGAAACAGAAGGTGAGAGGGGCGGGGCAACATGAGAGGGGCGTGGTCTATATGCAAATGAGACAACCAGAAGGGGTGTGGTGTTCGAGGGGATCGACCACTGAAATACAACAACATACTTTAGACTTTATGGTTTTTGTTCAATCATTTTTCACTCACTCACACACATACACACACACACACACTCACACACACACACACAAATACGCCCACATACACACACAGAATGAGATTAGCTGACGTCTAGAGCGCTGACATTTCTTCCCGTCGTTCATTCATATTAAGTGTGTAAATGGAGTGGAAGTGGGATTGGCTGCATTCGATCAGACGGGACTAGATTACATTAGTCTAGTGAGTGAGTAATGTCTGGAAAACTGCTGAAAGTGCAAGTCAGATCAGCACACACACACACACACACACTCCAGACACCTGCTGGAGACAGTAGTGGCTCCTGGCAATACATTTAGGTAGTTTATGATGAACATTGTAAGCTTTATATCCTAAACACATTAGACAAACATTTGGCAGATTTCTAATGTCATTGCTTTAGTCAGCCTGAGGGTGGCGCTCTAATGATGTACTTTATTACACACACAAACGCATCATGCCATCTTAGAATTGCTTTTATGTATTGATTGTTTTAGATCCGGATGTTGTTTTAGATTGTTGCAAGTTAAGAATTCCAGTGAGGAAAACAACGTCATGTCTATTCTCAGAACAAAAATAAAACAAACACAACATAACTACTGAAGAGTGTTATCGTCCTGGTCTGTAGCGAGGTTTATGTAAGCTCACGTGAAAACGGTTCTCTATTGGCGCTTTTCCACTGCATGGTACGGCTCAGTAGGGTTCGGCGCGGCACGGTTCGGCTCGCTTCGCTTTAGCTCGGTTGCTTTTCCACTGCAGTTAGTACCGCTTCAAAGTGGGTGGGATTATGACTGATCGTTATAGTTTATCCGCTCCTCGGCAACCAACAAGAGGAACGTCTGCGCTTCTCGTCCAAGTTCAAGTCAAGCAAGTAGTTTTAAAACAGGTGCTACAGCGGTGGCTGTTACTGGCTATTTAAATCTAGCGGGTTTGATGTCTCGCAAATACAATGACGCTGGTAGTGACGATTCTGTCTGTCTGACCAATCAGTGATCTACAGTGCTTCCACGTCACATTTTAGTATCGGTACGGTACGCTTGGAACCTCAACAGAGGTGGTACCATTTAAAGCGAGCCGAGCCGAGCCATACCGTACCATGTAGTGGAAAAGCGCCACAAGTTAGCCGTGCCGAGCCGAGCCATACCGTACCTTGCAAGTTCAAGTTCATTTTATTTATATAGCATGTTTTATAACAGCCACCGACTGACCAAAGTGCTTTACAGAACTACAAAATTAAAAGACAATAATACCATGCATAACAGCACAGCGCAGATAAGTACAGGAAAGCTAAGGACAGCCTTAAACAGGAGTCGCAAAAACAGTGTCAGACTCATCAATAATAAACAGCAATGGCAGTATCAGACTTAGATAAATAGAAAAAACAGCATCATACTCAAAGGAGAAATAATAAAAGTAAAACAACCTTATTTATAGGCCAAAGAAAACAAGTGCGTTTTTAAAAGTGACTTAAAAGAGGTTACGGAAGGGGCTATCCTAACTTCTATGGGCAAATTATTCCACAGCCGAGGCCCAGCCACAGAAAATGCTCAATCCCCTCTGCGTTTAAGTCTGGAGTGAGGGACTAATAACAGATTCTTGTCACCTGATCTCAGACTTCTTGATGGGTTATATGGTTGTAGCAGTTCAGATAGGTAGCTCGGTTGTTGGTTGCATAGACATTTGTACACAAATAAAAGGATTTTAAAATCAATTCTGAAATTAATGGGCAACCAATGAAGAGACCTCAGAATTGGGTTGAAATGGTCACTTTTCTGACTATTTGAGAGGAATCTTGCGGCGGCATTTTGCACCAATTGAAGACGAGCAGTTTGAGTTTCGAGATACCGCAATACAGTGAATTGCAGTAATCTACACGTGTGGTGATAAAAGCATGAACAGCCATCTCAAGAGTTTTAGGATTAAGGAAAGGTTTGACTTTTGACAGCAGACGAAGTTGATAAAAGCTAGAGCTTATTACAGAGGAGATTTGTTTATCAAAATTTAAAGACTCATCCAGTAGAACGCCCAGGTTCCGTACACTTCAGAATCAGAAAGAGCTTTATTGACTTGCTTGCACACACAAGGAATTTTCCTTGGTACTGAAGCTTCCAGTGCACTATACAAATACAGATACAGATACTTACAATACAGATAATAATAAAATTATTAAAAAATATATGTAAAAAAACTATAAAAATATATGGTCACAGTTCGGTTTTGTCAGAATAAACATTTACAGATTATGAACATATTTACAGTATTTTGAATAGTATGAATAAATATAAATATCACCTGAATTTTTAAGATATTGCACTAAACAGTGGGAGTATTGCACTTAAAGGCATATGCCTTGGGAGATATGTTAACTGTTCAGGAGGGAAATGGCCTGTGGGAAGAAACTGTTCCGGTGGCCAGGTGGTGTCCAGGGTGAGTGGAGTCTGTGATGATTTTACCTGCTCTCTTCCTCATTCTGGAAGAGTACAGGTCCTGGAGGGATGGCAGGGGGGCACCAATGATCCTCTCCGCAGTCCGGACTGTCCGTTGTAGTCTCCTGATGTCTGATTTGGTAGCTGAACCAAACCAGACAGTGATGGAAGTGCATAAAACAGACTCGATGACGGCTGAGTAGAACTGAATCAGCAGCTCCTGTGGCAAGTTGAACTTCCTCAGCTGGCGAAGGAAGTACAGTCTCTGCTGGGCCTTTTTCACAGTGGAGTCAATGTGATTGTCCCACTTCAGGTCCTGAGAGATGGAAGTGCCCAGGAACCTGAATGACTCCACTGCTTCCACAGTGCTGTTCATGATGGTGAGTGGGGGGAGTGCTGGGCTGTTCCTCCTGAAGTCCACGATCATCTCCACCGTTTTGAGCGTGTTCAGCTCAAGGTTGTTGTAACCGCACCAGGCAGCCAGCTGTTCAACCTCCAGTCTGTAAGCAGACTCGTCACCGTTTCGGATGAGACCGATGACAGTGGTGTAGTCTGCAAATTAATAGGGCCTAAAAGCCGAAGATCTACTTGAAGATCTAAAAGCCGATAGTCTGCCTAGGTCGAAGGTGGCAGCCTGGGGATTAACAGTGGACCCAAAAACAATGATCTCTGTTATGTTTTCATTTAAAAAAATATATATTTGGTCCGGCCAAAATTTTACTTCGTCTAGACAACCTAGTAAGGATGAAAGGGCAGAGGGATCATTTCTCTTGATTGGAACATACATTTGAGTGTCGTCTGCATAACAGTGGAAAGATACCCCATGTCTTCTTAGAACGGTGCCCAGTGGTAACATTTAGAGAGAAAATAGAGAAGGCGCTAAGATAGATCCTTGCGGAAGACCACAGTTTAGATGCGCAACAGAAGAGGAGCAATATCCTAACTTTACTCTGAAAGTTCAACCCGAGAGATAAGACTGGAACCACTGGAGGACGATACCTTTTATCCCCACATCATACTCTAGTCTGGATATCAGGATAGAGTGGTCGACAGTATCAAAAGCTGCTGACAGATCCAGAAGAACAAGAGCCACAGAGTCACCAGTGTCCGTGGAAAGATAGATGTCATTTAAAACTCTCAACAGGGCAGATTCAGTACTGTGAGCAGACTTAAAACCAGATTGAAATTTTTCAGAAATATCATTGCATTTTAGAAAGAGCTGGAGTTGGTCAAGAACAATTTTTTCTAACACCTTCGAGACAAAAGGCAATACAGAGGTAGGACGGAAGTTATTTAGCACGTTAGGATCCAGTGAAGGCTTCTTGAGTAACGGAGTGACAGTGGCCTCCTTAAGGGCAGCAGGGATGAAGCTGGTGAGGAGGCACTTATTAACAAAGGACACCAATCCTGGCCCTACTGAATCAACAATTAGTTTAAGAAACTTAGGAGAAATGATGTCAAGAGAGCAGTACGAAGGTTTCAAATTGGCTATAGTTTCTTTGAGGAGATTCAGAGTGATGGGCTGAAAAGCATCCCAGGTAACAGAAGTCATCAACTGACAAGAGTGTTCAGTGTGAGAGCGGCTTGCATTGCATCTCAAGTTAGATATTTTGTCAATAAAAAATCTCAAGAAGCTTTCACATAGCTCATCCGAAGCACCAGACATTGTATTTACCGGAGGATTTAAAACAGAGCTTATAACAGAAAATAAAACCTTTGGTCTAGAGTGGTTTGCCATAATCATGTCAGAGAAGTACGTAGCTTTAGCCGACTTTACAGCATTCTGGTAAGTCGGCAAGCTGACTTTAAATAACTGTGAAAGTGAAGTGAATAATAAGTGAAATATGTAGCTTGTCCTTCTTCCATTTGCGCTCCGCCTTTCTGCTAGCTTGTCTTAGTCGCCGAATATCCACGTTGAGCCATGGTTCTTAATTAGGTTTAGATTGTGGGGCTTGAGCGGAGCAGTTTCATTTAAGGCAATTAACCAAGAAGAGTTTAACAGACCGAGATGCTGGTCGGCATCTAAGTCCAATAGTGGTGAGTCCAGAAACACATGTGAGGAGGAATTCATAAAGTGCTCGTTAAAATTTGAGCCAAAATGAGGGGAATAGGACCTAGACAGTCTTACATCTGCAATAGTGGAATGAGAAATGCAAGGAAGAGATGTAGAAAATAATATTGGCTTATGGTCCGAAAGCATAAAATCAGATATAACAACATCACTGATTACCATCCCATATGAAATAACAAGGGCCGAAATGTGACCCTGAATGTGAGTGGAATCATTTATCCACTGGACTAGGTTAAAAGATTCAATGAGCCTGAGGAAATCCTTTGATAGGGTGTTAGATTGACAACAAACGTGGATATTAAAATCACCCACCAATAAAAAACGGTGATAGGTTGTGGTGATATTACCAATGAATTCAGTGAATTGCTGAATGAAGTCCTGGAGTGAGTGTGGAGGATGGTAAATCACCCCTAATAAAATAGGGCCATTCCAGTCTAAATGAAGGAAAAGCGTCAAATGGTGCTTTTCCACTGCATGGTACGGTACGGTACGGCTCGCTTGTGGTGCTTTTCCACTGCATGGTACGGTACGGTACGGCTCGCTTGTGGTGCTTTTCCACTGCATGGTACGTTACGGCTCGGCTCGGTACAGCACGCTTTGGCACTTTTCCACTGCATGGTACGGTACGGTACGGCTCGCTTGTGGTGCTTTTCCACTGCATGGTACGGTACGGCTCGGCTCGGTACAGCACGCTTTGGCACTTTTCCACTGCATGGTACGGTACGGTACGGCTCGCTTCGGCTCACTTTAAATGGTACCACCTCTGTTGAGGTTCCAAGCATACCGTACCGATACTAAAATGTGACGTGGAAGCACTGTAGATCACTGATTGGTCAGACAGACAGAATCGTCACTACCAGCGTCATTGTATTTGCGAGACATCAAACCCGCTAGATTTAAATAGCCAGTAACAGCCACCGCTGTAGCACCTGTTTTAAAACTACTTGCTTGACTTGCTTGAAGAAAAAAAACTTCCAAAAAAGAAATGGCTGAATCGTGGTCAGTGGACGAGAAGCGCAGACGTTCCTCTTGTTAGTTGCCGAGCAGTGGATAAACTATAACGATCAGTCATAATCCCACCCACTTTGAAGCGGTAATAACTGCAGTGGAAAAGCAACCGAGCTAAAGCGAAGCGAGCCGAACCGTGCCGAGCCGAGTCGTACCACGCAGTGGAAAAGCAAAGCGAGCCGAACCGTGCCGCGCCGAGCCGAACCGTACTGTGCCGTACCGAGCCGTACCATGCAGTGGAAAAGCGCCATCTGAGTTTGCGCTGCAGTTCCATTTTTCACCACAGATTTACATTGGAAAACTGTGGGGGCGCTGTAGAGCGCGGGAGGCTCGAGACCGGCTGCCCTGCTTATTAGTATCATAAATACATGCGCTACATTTTAATATATTCTGCTCACTTTATAACTTAAACTACCGATAGTCTAGAAAATCTGAAAAATATTTGTTGCAGAATGCTGAACACATTTATAATTTATTATTAATTCAGTGCATATAGAGGTCTCTGTTTGGATGATTGTAGCAGAACTGGTTAAGATTAGATAGACAGACAGACATATAGATAGATAGAAAGATTAACTCACTCACACTCACACACACACACACACACACACACTCACACACAGACACACACACACACACTCACACACACACACACACAAACAATCACACTGCTGATGTCAGCGCTGCAGTATGTGTGTGTGTGTGTGTGTGTGTGTGTGTGTGTGTGTGTGTGTGTGTGTGTGTGTGTGTGTGTGTGTGTGTGTGTGTGTGTGTGTGTGTGTGTGTGTGTGTGATGACAGGAGGAGAGATCAGGGAGGATCGACGCTCACAGATGGTTTGATATCAGCCTTCATTCACTTCATCATCACTTATATATCATGTTGTAGATTTTGTGTGCTTGATCAAACTAAAATAATATTCAATAATAATAATACATGTAGTTAATATTATAATTGACTGTCATCCTAATGCTCAGTAAACTGTGTGTGTGTGTGTGTGTGTGTGTGTGTGTGTGCGTGCGTGCGTGCGTGCGTGCGTGCGTGCGTGCGTGCGTGTGTGTGTGTGTGTGTCTGTTTGTTAACAGTAATTAAACTGTTATATAGTGATTGACTGACCTACACACACAATCTAGGCTTTTCTGTCTACTTTATGAGCGTTGCTTCCACATTCACAAAAAACCCCACCGGAATCATTGTCATACAATGAAAGTCATTGGGGTCCAAAACGATCACACATCGATAAGGATATTGTATTAACGTGATTTTAAATGTTCCCCATCTCCATCTTCACACAATGTAAATGGTTTTGTGATCTATATTGAGAAATACAGGGTTAATTCAGCATGTTTACTGTGAAACTGTGTCTCTGTGCGTCAGATCTTTTGTTCTGTCATGTGACGTATGTGTCTATGACCGCAGGATCGTTTGAGCATGAGCATCAGCGTTAGAGACGCATGACTGACGACACACACACAGACACACACACACACACACACACACACACACACCTCACTCCTCTGTTTCACACACTGATCTGATCTGTTTGATTTAATGATACACCAGTATAGAACATTTCACCAATAGTGATATCATTAATTATCTTTACGTTAGATTCATTTTACTAAGAAATATCTGAATCATATTTCATTCTCAATAGAAACAAAAGGAGAGTTATAACAAAAGGAGTGATATTTTTTGTATACTGTCCATTTTCTAACATTTTGTGTGTATGTATATATATATATATATATATATATATATATATATATATATTATATATATTTTGTACAATATTGTATATATACATGTGTGTGTGTGTATATATATATACACATAATATGTATAAATAGAACAGGCAAAACAAATTAATTCTCAAAAAAACAAGTGTGTGTGTGTATATATATATATATTGCAAAAATGATGTTTATTACTATAAATATATTTATATACAGTATATATTATTTACAATATTGTATATATACATATACTATATTTATAAATAGAAGAGGCAAAAAAATCCAAAAGTGTATACATTTTCTGTTATTTTTACAACAATTGTTTTGTTATATAATGTAATGTAAACATTTTTTTATATATGTGTGTGTATAAAGAAATATCTCAATCACATTTAATTCTCAAAAGAAAGGAAGGAGAAAAGCTGAAAGACTTTTTTTATACTTGTTTGAAAAATTATTCTATACTAAAATATATTTTATATTACATACTGCAAAATTGTGTTTATTTACTGTATATAATACTATTATATACTATATATATATATATATATATATAGAAGAGGCTAAACAAATGTACACAAATATATGCTTTTTGTTATTTTTACAATTAATTCGTTCCAATCTATACACTTAATTTATAAATTACAAAAAAAAATTATTTACTATATATCTATAATATATATATATATATATTGATATTTTGTATATATATATTTTTTTTCTTTTTCTTTTTTTTTGCTTCTAATATCAACCAATTCAGATAGAAAAAAAATTCATAAAATTGCTGTTACCAGTATGGTCAATGATATATTGTGCATCCTTATTATTATTTTTTTTGCATTTGCATTTGTTCTTTCTCAATATTTCTCCACTGTCTTCCATTCTCTGTTGAACAATCCTTTGTGTTTGACTCTATTGTGTTACTCGCTGTTAAATTGTGCCCTTGTTTCTTCTTTTGTCGTTTGTTCTGTAGTTGCAGGATCCGCACATGTATGATCAGGTCTATAAATATTTAGACCTTCCAGTGCAGGTATGACCATGTTTCAATCCACCGTATACACACACTTTCTGACCCGCACAGGGAGAACAACCACACAAGCGCCGCTGAGACTTCTGGGAAAATCATCTGAGACTCATTTAATTACATAGTATCACTATTATAGTATTATACTATTATAAAGAATTTTTTATGGTTTTAATTTTAGTGTAATTTTTAGTTTCACAATAATAACCTTGTATACTACAGGAAGAAAACACTATACAAAGATGTGATGTGGAATAACTGAGTCCAGATCATTGAATTATTTAATTGAATGTGCATTAATTGTTTAATGTGCATTAATTTACAATAACTCAGCATCTGTTATAAATGATTGTGTGCACAAAAATATATGATGGGTAAAGTAAGATGATGCACTGACAGACACCTCAGCGACGTGTGTGTGGTGGGTTTGGGTTCGGCTGCTTTCTTTCAGTAATTCTGTTCAACAGTTTTGATTTGTAACATTTTTGATCTGAAGTTTAAAGCAGAAACTGAAGCCACCCAGATCACATGTTGTAGATTTTGTGTGCTTGATCAAAATCAAACTAAAACAATATGCAATAATAATAATAAATGTAGTTACTATTATAATTGACTGTCATCCTAATGCTAGGTAAACTGTGTGGGAGTGTGCATGTGTGTGTGTGCGTGAGTGTGTGGGAGTGTGCATGTGTGTGTGTCCGTGTGAGTGTGAGAGTGTGTGTGGGAAGGTACGTGTGACTGTGTGTGCGTGTGTGTGTGTGTGTGTGTGTGTTGGTGTGGGTGTGCATGTGCGAGTGTGTTTGTGAGCGTGCGTGCGTGTGCGTGCGTGTGTGTGTATGTCTGTGTGTGTGTGGGAGTGTGTGTGGGAGTGTGCATGTGTGTGTGCGTGAGTGTGTGGGAGTGTGCATGTGTGTGTGCGTGAGTGTGTGGGAGTGTGCGTGTGCGTGTGTGTGTGTGGGAGTGTGTGTGCGTGGGAGTGTGCGTGAGTGTGCATGTGTGTGTGCGTGAGTGTGTGGGAGTGTGCGTGTGCGTGTGTGTGTGTGGGAGTGTGTGTGCGTGGGAGTGTGCGTGAGTGTGCATGTGTGTGTGGGTGTGCATGTGTGAGTGTGTGTGGGAGTGTGCATGTGTGTGTGTGTGTGTGTGTGTGTGTGTGGGAGTGTGCATGTGTGTGTGTGCGTGAGTGTGTGGGAGTGTGCATGTGTGTGTGTGTGTGTGGGAGTGTGCGTGAGTGTGCATGTGTGTGTGGGAGTGTGCATGTGTGTGTGGGAGTGTGTGTGCGTGGGAGTGTGCGTGAGTGTGCATGTGTGAGTGTGTGTGGGAGTGTGTGTGCGTGGGAGTGTGCATGTGTGTGTGTGTGTGTGGGAGTGTGCATGTGTGTGTGTGTGTGTGGGAGTGTGTGTGCGTGGGAGTGTGCGTGAGTGTGCATGTGTGAGTGTGTGTGGGAGTGTGTGTGCGTGGGAGTGTGCGTGAGTGTGCATGTGTGAGTGTGCGTGAGTGTGCATGTGTGTGTGTGTGTGGGAGTGTGTGTGCGTGGGAGTGTGCGTGAGTGTGCATGTGTGAGTGTGTGTGGGAGTGTGTGTGCGTGGGAGTGTGCGTGAGTGTGCATGTGTGAGTGTGTGTGGGAGTGTGCATGTGTGTGTGTGTGTGGGAGTGTGTGTGCGTGGGAGTGTGCGTGAGTGTGCATGTGTGAGTGTGTGTGGGAGTGTGTGTGCGTGGGAGTGTGCGTGAGTGTGCATGTGTGAGTGTGTGCGTGAGTGTGCATGTGTGTGTGTGTGTGTATATAAATATATTTATATATATACATGCATTACATACATGCAGTGTATAATAAAAATGTATAATAAACATCTGCTCATATTTCACCCCAAAAAGCAACAGGATAAATTTCTGTAACAAAAGCAACAGATTTTTAAAAAATAATAATAAGTAATGAGAAACTGATAAAACTCTCTCTCTGTGTGTGTGTGATTGTGTGTGTGTGTGTCCAGCCGAAGAACATCGATCGGCCCCATGATCAGGAGAAGGTCCCGCGAGCGCCTCACGACCGGAAGAAGGAGTGGCAGAAGATGGCGCTGGGGGCGGAGCTTGCTGACGACGACATGGAGGACACACACACACACACCAACGGATCGGCAACCTACCAAGAACACAGGTATGTGTGTATGTGAGTGAGTGAGTGAGTGAGTGTGTGCGTGTGTGTGTGAGAGAAAAAGAGAGAGAGAGAGAGAGAGAGAGAGAGAGAGAGAGTGTAACACAACCTTACAGCAGCTTTAATTGAACATATATATCTGTGTATTTAGTGCATTAAATTTATTTTAATGATTCTTCATAACTGTGCTGAAGATGTTTTGCTCAAATATTAGCTTCAGTCAGATTATTACTTGCCGTATGAAAATCTATTTTCTGAGAGTCTGAGACCTCCTCTCCATGTCTGAGCTGAGTGTTTATGAGAGAGAGTGTGTGTGTGTGTGTGTGTGTGTTTGTGTGTGTGTGTGTGTGTGTGTGTGTGTGTGTGTGTGTGTGTGTGTGTGTGTGTGTGTGTGTGTGTGTGTGTGTGTGTGTGTGTGTGTGTGTGTGTGTGTGTTCGTGTGTGTGTGTGTGTGTGTGTGTGTGTTTAGGCAGATGTACATGGATCACCTGGACGGGTCGTTCTCTCTGGCTGCGCTGCCGTACTCTCAGATGAACGAACTCCTGAGTCGCAGCGGAGAGAGAGCATTCGGACGCCCACACGACCCTCCACCACCACCACCCATATACACACCCGACCTCAAACCAGCCTCTGTTATCAGGTACACACACACACACACACACACACACACACACACACACACACACACACACACACACACACACACACACACACACACAGACACACAGACACACACACCCGACCTCATACCAGCCTCTGTTATCAGGTACACACACACACACACACACACACACACAGACACACACACCACCCACATACACACCCGAACTCATAACCAGCCTCTGTTATCAGGTACACACACACACACACACACACACACACACACACCACCACCCACATACACACCCGACCTCAAACCAGCCTCTGTTATCAGGTACACACACACACACACACACACCACCACCCACATACACACCCGACCTCAAACCAGCCTCTGTTATCAGGTACACACAGACACACACACCACCACCCACATACACACCCGACCTCAAACTAGCCTCTGTTATCAGGTACACACAGACACACACACCACCACCCACATACACACCCGACCTCAAACCAGCCTCTGTTATCAGGTACACAGACACACACACACACACACAGACACACACACCCGACCTCAAACCAGCCTCTGTTATCAGGTACACACACACACAGTCACACACACACACACACACAAACACCCGACGTCAAACCAGCCTCTGTTATCAGGTACACACACACACACACACACACACCACCACCCACATACACACCCGACCTCAAACCAGCCTCTGTTATCAGGTACACACACACACACACACACACACACAGACACACACACCCGACCTCAAACCAGCCTCTGTTATCAGGTACACACACACACACACACACACACACACACACACACACCCGACCTCAAACCAGCCTCTGTTATCAGGTACACACAGACACACACACACTCACACACACACACCACCCACATACACGCCCGACCTCAAACCAGCCTCTGTTATCAGGTACACACACACACACACACACACACACACCCGACCTCAAACCAGCCTCTGTTATCAGGTACACACACACACACTCACACACACACACACACACACATCCGACGTCAAACCAGCCTCTGTTATCAGGTACTACACACACACACACACACACACACCAGACCTCAAAACAGCCTCTGTTATCAGGTACACACAGACACACACACACTCACACACACACTCACACACACACCCCCGACCTCAAACCAGCCTCCGTTATCAGGTACACACACACACACTCACACACACTCTGCTTCATATCCTGCGGTGTATGTTTGAGTTTGTGTGTTTACAGCACAACATTCAGCTCAGATCATTGTTCTGCCTTTATACTGTGAGCGTTCACCCACAATGCACCACTCGCTGTGTGGGTTAGTGCCTCTATTCTCAGTGTGTGTGTGTGTGTGTGTGTGTGTGTGTGTGTGTGTGTGTGTGTGTGTGTGTGTGTGTGTGTGTGTGTGTGTGTGTGTGTGTGTGTGTGTGTGTGTGTGTTTGTGTGTGTGTGTGTGTGTATGTGAGTGAGTGTGTGTGTGTGTGTGTGTGTGTGTGTGTGTGTGTGTGTGTGTGTGTGTGTGTGTGTGTGTGTGTGTGTGTGTGTGTGTGTGTGTGTGTGTGTGTGCTTACAGTGTTTACAGTCTATATGACGGATGCGCTGTTATAATTGCTCTGCTCTCTCACTGAGACTTATTAGGGCTTTTCTATCGAGACTCACAAACAAACATGGTGTCGGTGTCAGTAAGATGTGTAGAAATCTATAATGTAATCAAGGGCAACATGTTTCAACACTAGTGCGCTCCTCGCTGTGCTCCCTATAGAGACAGCTGCATACTAAGAGCAAAACCCCTTTCATTTTCTCCACAGGGGAATCGATCTCTAGCCATAACTCATAAAACTGTGAGCCGAGGCTGTTACTCGAAGTGTGTGCTGTAGTTGAAGCCGTCAGCCTGCAATATTTCAACACAGCTTTTGAATCATTGTGTTTTGCTACAGAATTCATAATGAAGAACTACGTTTCCCATGATTCCACAGAGAATTCTCCACCAATCAGAGAAGCAAAAAAAGCAAATTTCACCAAATGAACTCTTTAGCTCCACCCACTCCCATGAAGCATTGCGAATTATGTAATTGAGTCGGTCTCATACACTCTCAAATACTTAAATATTATATGATTATATATATATATATATACATTTTAGGGCTGTCGATTTAGCACATTAATTTAAATAATTAGTTATGGGGAAAAATAACACTAAACTTAACGCTTAAATTCGAGATATCAGGGACAAAATGCCCTTGTATGAGTTTTTTCATATTTATATCATGATATAGTTAAGCAATTTCACACGAGTGTTGTTTTTGTCCAGAATAGCACGAGTGCAAATGTGATAATTGATTTTATACAACAGTTCAATAAATAACAAGTTAATATTGTTTTATATTTTAGACAAATTATTGTCTGTTTTGCTCAAATATGCCAAAGAAAATATGACCTATAAAGCCAGAGCAGAAGTGTTGTGTGTCTCAGAGTAACACACAGCGGTGCTTAGTTTCTGAATGAATCAGTGTTATGAGCGAATCAATCTGGTGAACCAATGATTTAATGATTCATTCATAAAGAGAGCCATTTACGTAATTCCTGAACGAATCAATCGGGTGAACCAATGATTCAATGACTCATTCATAAAGAGAGCTATTTATGTCATTCCTGAATTAATCAGCCGTTTGAGCGAATCAATCGGGTGAACCAATGATTCAATGACTCATTCATAAAGAGAGCCATTTACTTCATTTCTGAATTAATCAGCCGTTTGAGCGAATCAATCTGGTGAACCAATGATTCAATGACTCATTCATAAAGAGAGCCATTTATGTCATTCCTGAATTAATCAGCCGTTTGAGCGAATCAATCGGGTGAACCAATGATTCAATGACTGATTCATAAAGAGAGCCAATTACTTCATTCCTGAATGAATCAGCCGTTTGAGCGAATCAATCGGGTGAAACAATGATTCAATGACTCATTCATAAAGAGAGCCATTTACTTCATTCCTGAATTAATCAGCCGTTTGAGCGAATCAATCGGGTGAACCAATGATTCAATGACTCATTCATAAAGAGAGCCTTTTACGTCATTCCTGAATGAATCAGCCGTTTGAGCGAATCAATCGGGTGAAACAATGATTCAATGACTCATTCATAAAGAGAGCCATTTACTTCATTCCTGAATTAATCAGCCGTTTGAGCGAATCAATCGGGTGTACCAATGATTCAATGACTCATTCATAAAGAGAGCCATTTACTTCATTCCTGAATTAATCAGCCGTTTGAGCGAATCGATCGGGTGAACCAATGATTCAATGACTCATTCATAAAGAGAGCCATTTACTTCATTTCTGAATTAATCAGCCGTTTGAGCGAATCAATCGGGTGAACCAATGATTCAATGACTCATTCATAAAGAGAGCCATTTATGTCATTCCTGAATTAATCAGCCGTTTGAGCGAATCAATCGGGTGAACCAATGATTCAATGACTCATTCATAAAGAGAGCCATTTACTTCATTCCTGAATTAATCAGCCGTTTGAGCGAATCAATCGGGTGAAACAATGATTCAATGACTCATTCATAAAGAGAGCTATTTACTTCATTCCTGAATTAATCAGCCGTTTGAGCGAATCAATCGGGTGAACCAATGATTCAATGACTCATTCATAAAGAGAGCCTTTTACGTCATTCCTGAATGAATCAGCCGTTTGAGCGAATCAATCGGGTGAACCAATGATTCAATGACTCATTCATAAAGAGAGCCATTTACTTCATTCCTGAATTAATCAGCCGTTTGAGCGAATCAATCAGGTGAACCAATGATTCAATGACTCATTCATAAAGAGAGCCATTTACGTCATTCCTGAATTAATCAGCCGTTTGAGCGAATCAATCGGGTGAACCAATGTTTCAATGACTCATTCATAAAGAGAGCCTTTTACGTCATTCCTGAATGAATCAGCCGTTTGAGCGAATCAATCAGGTGAACCAATGATTCAATGACTCATTCATAAAGAGAGCCATTTATGTCATTCCTGAATTAATCAGCCGTTTGAGCGAATCAATCGGGTGAACCAATGTTTCAATGACTCATTCATAAAGAGAGCCTTTTACGTCATTCCTGAATGAATCAGCCGTTTGAGCGAATCAATTGGGTGAACCAATGATTCAATGACTCATTCATAAAGAGAGCCATTTACTTCATTCCTGAATTAATCAGCCGTTTGAGCGAATCAATCGGGTGAACCAATGATTCAATGACTCATTCATAAAGAGAGCCATTTACTTCATTCCTGAATTAATCAGCCGTTTGAGCGAATCAATCAGGTGAACCAATGATTCAATGACTCATTCATAAAGAGAGCCTTTTAAGTCATTCCTGAATGAATCAGCCGTTTGAATGAATCGAATGAATGAATGATTCAATGACTTACTCATTTAGACATTTACTAGGCCCTACTGGCAGTTTTAGTTTCTTATTTAGACTATCAATTAATATATATTTTTAAAAAGGGTATTGTTCAGTCAAAATAAAAATTCTGACTCATTTACTCACCCTCATGGTCCCCTAAAAGTTTAGGTGTAATAAAATCTTTTTGGAACGCCTATTTTACACTTTTATCATTTATCATTGTTCTTTGGTGGGGGGGGGGGGGGTGGGGGGGGTATTTCTCAGCCATATTTGATGTTTGATTAATTTGCAATTAACTAGATTAATTAATCGCCACATCATGTAATTACTTAGATAAAACATTTGAATCACTTGACAGCCCTAATATACATATGCAAGTACATATTATAATACCGAATATAATACTATGCAAGTAAAATGTTATATATATATATATATATACAACCAGCATCTTTAAGTCAATAGTTTTAGATTCCTCCATACTTTTTAATTTAACTACGTAATTTGCAATGCTTCATGGGATTTTAGTCAATGCAAAAAAATCTACAAATATATCCAATGCATAGTCTTATTTTTTCTTTGGATTTGGCTGTAAACTATGAAGTTTCTTAACAGTTTTAATCAGATTTAATCTTCTATACGCCGTCAATGCAAGTAGTAAATTAATATAGTTACAAATATAATGAATAACAACTATAAATATAATAAATAAATGTAATTAATAAATGAGTATTAAATGAGTATAATTTAAAATTACATTAAAGCTTTCAGCTTCACAGTCTTGTTCCTTTGTCTTTTTGTGCATTTTTGAATATTTTTTTGCTTCAAATCAAAGTTTATAATGTTGTGATTCACATCGTAGCTGGTTGGT
>NW_027508717.1:387500-395000 GCF_051911475.1 Siphateles boraxobius | reverse complement strand
CAGAACATCGGCATCAGAACATCGGCATCAGAACATCAGCATCAGAACATCAGCATCAGAACATCGGCATCAGAACATCAGCATCAGAACATCGGCATCAGAACATCGGCATCAGAACATCGGCATCAGAACATCGGCATCAGAACATCAGCATCAGAACATCAGCATCAGAACATCGGCATCAGAACATCGGCATCAGAACATCGGCATCAGAGCATCGGCATCAGAGCATCGGCATCAGAACATCGGCATCAGAACATCAGCATCAGAACATCGGCATCAGAACATCGGCATCAGAACATCGGCATCAGAACATCGGCATCAGAACATCGGCATCAGAACATCGGCATCAGAACATCGGCATCAGAAGATCGGCATCAGTCTGGACAGGCCTGAGGAAGATCGGCATCAGAACATCGGCATCAGAACATCGGCATCAGAACATCGGCATCAGAACATCAGCATCAGAACATCGGCATCAGTCTGGACAGGCCTGAGGAAGATCGGCATAAGTCTGGACAGGCAAGCTGTTTTAGCTTAAATTGTACCCAGCGTTACTCTTCGTAATTGCATTTTTACTAAGAATTCAATTCGAGAGCTCTACAATTCAATTCTTACTAGTAGCAATTACAATTAGAGAGCTCTCTAATTGAATTATTACTTATAAATTCCAAATAAAAATAGATTTCAAAATAATAATAGAATTCCAAATAATAATAGGATTCCAAACAATAATAAAATTCCAAATAATAATAGAATTCCAAATAATAAGATTCCAATAACAGGATTCCAAATAATAATAGAATTCCAAATAATAATAGGATTCCAAACAATAATAGAATTCTAAATAATAATAGGATTCCATCCAATAACAGAATTCCAAATAATAATATAATTCCAAATAATAATAGGATTCCAAATAATAATAGAATTCCAAATAATAATAGGATTCAAATAATAATATAATTCCAAACAATAATAGAAATCCAAATAATAATAGAATTCCAAATAATAATAGGATTCCAAACAATAATAGAAATCCAAATAATAATAGAATTCCAAATATTAGGATTCCAAATAATAATAGGATTCCATCCAATAATATAATTCCAAATAATAATAGAATTCCAAATAATAATTCCAAATAATAATAGAATTCCAAATAATATTAGGATTCCAAATAATAATAGGATTCCATCCAATAATATAATTCCAAATAATAATATAATTCCAAATAATAATTCCAAATAATAATAGAACTCCAAATAATAATAGGATTCCAAATAATAATAGAATTCCAAATAATAATAGGATCCCAAATAAAATAGGATTCCTAATAATAGGATTCCAAATAATAATATAATTCCAAATAAAATAGGATGAGGGTTCCACACACAAGGATGATCATATCCGGGGGTCCATGTCGTCTGAAAGATTGAAAACCTCTGATCTATTAGCACTATTAGCAATCTATTAGTCTGGACAGAGAGAACTTCGAGGAACCGGAACCATGAAGCGTTGAGCTGAAGGATTTAATGCATGTTTCAGAGACCTGCGTCTGAACGGATGAATCTGTATGAGACTGAAGAACTTCATCAGGAAATATTCATGAAGCATCATTAATTATTAATCACCAATCATTAAACACAACAGCTGCTGATAGTGACGACACAAACCAAGAGATATTCTGAGACTTCACAGTTTGGCCAGTTTAAACCGGTATTACAGATGGGACATTTTAGGACTCAAAAGTCCCACACATACTAAATTGTAATATAATTAAAACTATAATGGGCCTACTCATAATACTTTCCTGGGAGTGTCAATGAAGGTGAAGGACTTCAAACCCACAATTTATTTCAAGAACAATGTTCTTCAATAAAAACAGTTATTGAGGGGGAAAATCTGATTTTAGTTTACATGTAACTTTGCAAAAAAACTGCATGCATTTTGCGGATGAATATGATCTTCATAATAGATAATGCTTTACAGTGAATATTCCTCAGTTCTCCATCGTCTAAAGCCAAGCTGGTGTTGAGCTCTGTCTCGTTCTCTTTTCTCGACCCGGGAGCGCGACTCTCCTGTTCTCACACTCACACACACACACACACACACACGCACGCACGCACGCACGCGCACACACACACACACACACACACACACACAAACACACACACACAAACACACACACACACACAAACACACACACACACACACACACACAAACACACACACACAAACACACACACACACACACACACACACACACACACACACACACACACACACACACACACACACACACACACACACACAAACACACACACACACACACACACACACACACAAACACACACACACACACACACACACACACACACACAAACACACACACACACACGCACACACACACGCACGCACGCATGCAAGCACGCATGCACGCACGTGCACACACACACACACACACACACACACACACACACACACACACACACACACACACACACACACACACACACACACTGCCCCCATCCCTAAACCTACCCATCACTCTCACACACACACACACACACACACACTCCCCCTATCCCTAAACCTACCCATCACACACACACACACACACACACACACACACACACACACACACACACACACACACACACACACACACACACTGCCCCATCCCTAAACCTACCCATCACACACACACACACACACACACACACACACACACACACTGCCCCTATCCCTAAACCTACCCATCACACACACACACACACACACACACACACACACACTCACACACTACACCTATCCCTGAACCTACCCATCACACACACACACACAAACACACACTGCCCCTATCCCTAAACCTACCCATCACAAACACACACACACACACTGCCCCTATCCAAACCTACCCATCACACACGCTCAAGTTGTAATACCAGTGTAATACCCATGTCATTATACACATTTGTGTCCTCACAAATCATAAAAACAAACACACACACACACACACACACAAAGGATCTGATGCTGATTCTTGTTTTACTACGAGCTCTGTCTCATTCTCTTTTCTCCAGCAGAATCTCCTATGTTCACACACACACACACACAAAGGATCTGATGTTGATTTTTGTTTTATTACGAGCACACACACACACACACACACACACAGACACACACACACACACACACACACACACACACACACACATTTTCTCAAGCAGACTCTCCTATATTCAGCATTTGTTATAAACGGGTAATTCTGCAGAGTTTGGAGAATTAGCTGCGGTTTTTAACGTCGTTGTTAGAGCGTCCGTCTCCCCCACAGGAGACCATGGTTCGAATCCCACTCGGAGCTAGTCGAGTAACAGTGGGTAGAGTAACAGCGGGTCGGGTCGAATAACGTCAGGTCGAGTAACGTCGAGTCGAGTCGAGTAACGTCAGGTCGAGTAACCGTCGAGTCGAGAAACAGCGAGTCGAGTAACGGCGAGTTGGGTAACGTCGAGTCGAGTAACGGCGAGTTGAGTAACGGCGAGTCGGGTAACGTCGAGTCGAGTAACGGCAAGTCGAGTAACGGCGGGTCGAGTAACAGCTGGTCGAGTAACGGCGAGTCGGGTAACGTCGAGTCGAGTAACGGCGAGTTGAGTAACGGCGAGTCGGGTAACGGCGGGTCGAGTAACGGCGAGTCGGGTAACGGCGGGTCGAGTAACGGCGAGTCGAGTAACAGCTGGTCGAGTAACGGCGAGTCGGGTAACGTCGAGTCGAGTAACGGCGAGTTGAGTAACGGCGGGTCGAGTAACAGCTGGTCGAGTAACGGCGAGTCGGGTAACGTCGAGTCGAGTAACGGCGAGTTGAGTAACGGCAAGTCGGGTAACGGCGGGTCGAGTAACGGCGAGTCGAGTAACGGCGGGTCGAGTAACGGCGCGTCAAGTAACGGCGCGTCGAGTAACGGCGGGTCGAGTAACGGCGGGTCGAGTAACGGCGGGTCGAATAACGGCGGGTCGAATAACGGCGGGTCGAGTAACGACAAGTCGAGTAACGCCGGGTCGAGTAACGACGAGTCGAGTAACGCCGGGTCGAGTAACGCCGGGTCGAGTAACGGCGGGTCGTGTAACGGCGGGTCGAGTAACGGTGGGTCGAGTAACGGCGGGTCGAGTAGCGGCGGGTCGAGTAGCGGCGGGTCGAGTAGCGGCGAGTCGAGTAGCGGTGAGTCGAGTAACGGCGAGTTGAGTAGCGGTGAGTCGAGTAGCGGTGAGTCGAGTAACGGCGGGTCGAGTAGCGGTGAGTCGAGTAACGGCGGGTCGAGTAGCGGCGAGTCGAGTAGCGGTGAGTCGAGTAACGGCGGGTCGAGTAGCGGCGGGTCGAGTAGCGGTGAGTCGAGTAACGGCGAGTCGAGTAATGGCGGGTCGAGTAACGGCGAGTTGAGTAACGGCGGGTCGAGTAACGGCGAGTTGAGTAACGGCGGGTCGAGTAACGGCGAGTTGAGTAACGGCGGGTCGAGTAACGGCGAGTTGAGTAACGGCGGGTCGAGTAACGGTGAGTCGAGTAACGGCGGGTCGAGTAGCGGCGGGTTGAGTAGCGGTGAGTCGAGTAACGGCGGGTCGAGTAGCGGTGAGTCGAGTAACGGCGAGTCGAGTAATGGCGGGTCGAGTAACGGCGGGTCGAGTAACGGCGGGTCGAGTAACAGCGGGTGTAACACGGCGGTGCCGTGACCAGGATGCGAGTGAGGTTTAGTGTAACGTATGCCAAGAAGAGCTGTTACATACAGAACAACATTTTAACTCACAGATTAAAGCGATAGTTCAGTCAAAAATGACCATTTTGTCTTTATTTGCTCAGTCATTGAAAAAATGTTCTTTCTTTTGCAGAACTCAAAAGATGATGTTTTAAAGAACTTTGGGAACAAAACATTTCAGCCCATTGAAAAAAACAGACATTTCTTAAAATATCTTGGGTTTGGAACACAGAATGATCATTTTTAGGTGGACTGTCCTTGCATTATTAGTTCCTCACACACAAACACACTTTGACCTGACAAAGCAATGAAAACCGTGAGCTTTTCATGTTTTATTTTGTGTTCACTGTTTTGTATAAAATGTACATTCATGGACAACTTTACAAAATAGAAAACACACCACACAAGTGAAACACGTAGGCCTATGCAATACTGCTTTGGCATGTAAATGTGTACAGTAAAGTGCAACATGTGGCTTATAAATAAATAATATAAATATACATTCTTGATGCGTGTCGTTGCTCGTTCACAGCGTGTCGAGACGTCCTGGTCTCAGTAAAGTGCAATTGAACAACAGACACTTTGAGTGCCATATTCATACTTCTGCACACGAATGAGTGTTTAACCCCATAAGTCCTCCTGTATCATATTTGACACGTGAATTTCTAAGGCCTCTAAATGATGCAAGCGTTGCGGTTTCATTCGATCTCCTCCAGTCCATCTGTGTCTGATTGATATTTAGACTCGTTTATCAAGTAAAAGTCTTTTAGTGTAATTGTACAAACGTCCTTCAGCTCAAATTTTTCTGCTGTGAAATCTGACCTGATTTTATCAAGTAAACGTAAGAATAACTTTAATATTGTTAATAATATTTCATCTGCACTGAAGCAGCTTCGGTTTACTTGATTATCAGACATTATTTATAGGAAAAATCAATCAAGTATCAAATATGATCATCAGGCTTTGGTGGAAGGTTTATTTGTTCATCTCTCAATCATCATTGTATTGCATTGCATTATATGTTTTGATCATAAAATAAGCATTCAAATCAAGACATTATTGGGAGATATTTATATACATTTTATGCAAGTAGTCTGCTACACTTTAATAAAGATCTCATTGATTTACACGACCATATAAACTAAAGATTGGGTCTCTGAATAAAACTGAGCTGTTTATTTCATAAAAGCCTGATGCATCAAACATGATGCTCAACAAAAAACACTCTTTTTTGATTTTGTCTAAAGGTTGAATAACCGAGACGCGTGATCTAGACCTCACTGGGCGATCTGGAGCGGTACGAGCCGTTGCTGTGAAAGCATCCGCAGAAGAGCATGTAAAGTGAGCGCTGGATCTCAGGGTTTCGGTACGCGTAGATGATGGGGTTGATCATGGAGTTGTATGTTGCGGGGAGTAGCGTAGCGTACGTGTAAACCGGCGGATACTCGCGCTCTCCCACTAAACAGTAAATAGCGAAGGGAAGCCAGCTGAACCCGAACGTGCCCAGGATGATGGCGAGCGTGGAGACACCCTTCTTAGTGGCCACGTAATGTGAAGTGGTGAAGAAGTGCTGCTGGAGAGCGATCTGGTGCGCGTGATGACAAACGATCTTACAGATCTTAAAGTACAGGCTGAGCATGAGGATGAAGATGACGAAGAACGCCGCGGCTAGCAGAGTGAGGTTTGTGCGTTTGAGCGGGCGCACGATACTGCAGGTGGACTCGTCCTCTAAACAGTTCCAGCCTAAGACAGGCATCAGTCCCAATCCGAGAGACGCTCCCCACGTTCCCACCAGCATCAGATGCACGTAATGAAGCGTCTTCTCGGAGAAATACGTCAGAGCGTTGTAGAGCGACAGATAGCGGTCGATTGTGATGGCCAACAGGCTGCTGATGGACGCCGTGAAGGACGACACGAGGAATCCCACCGTAATGAGGCTTATAGTCTCGGAGGACACCAGATACTGGAACGCGAAGTTCAGGATTAATCCCATTCCGGCCAGTAGGTCAGCGGTGGCGAGGCTGCCGATCAGCACGAACATTGGGTTGCGTAACGTCGGCGAGTAGAAGATGATGGCCACCACGATGGCGTTCTCACACGCGATCACCGTTCCCGACAGGCACAGCATGATGTCCCACGGGTTCACGTGGAAATCCAGGGCCGCCGATGAGAACGCCAGGCTCCGGTTCCCGTCGAACGCTTCGGCTTCCAGCCACGAGGAGGACGGCAAAGCCACGACGCTCTCGTTCATCTCTCAGCCTGGAGACCAAACAATGATGGAAGGTCAGCAAAAATACAGCAAGTAAATCTATAAATGGCACGCAGAGACTTCACTGTATCATTTGCATGAAAATCAATCAGAGCTAAATCTCAGAATAAGCATTTTCCTCATGCATAAGGCAAAATTAATTATTTTATTCAAGCATAAATTCATGAATAAAATTAATTCATTAATGCATGAATTCAAGACTTGCATTAAGTAAGTCTATAAATGGCATGTAGAGACTTCACTATATCATTTGCATGAAAATCAATTAGAGCTGAATCTCAAAATAAGCATTTTCCTCATGCACAAGGCAAATTTTTTATTTTATTTAAGCGTTTTAAATATTATAAGCTCTTATAACTTGGGAAATGCTTCAAGTAAATCTAAATGGCATGTAGAGACTTCACTATATAATTTGCATGACAATCAATTGGAGCTGAATCTAAGAACGAGCATTTTTTCTCATGCACAAGGCAAAATAAATGATTTT
>NW_027508717.1:345000-372500 GCF_051911475.1 Siphateles boraxobius | reverse complement strand
CTTTTGAAATTTCTATTCATTAAAATAATCTTAATAAATGAAATGTATGACTATTTTCAACACTGATAATAATCATAAATGTTTCTTGATCATCAAATCATCATATTATAGTGATTTCTGAAGGATCATGTGACACTGAAGACTGGAGTAATGATGCTGAAAATTCAGCTTTGATCACAGGAATAAATTACACTTTACTAGATATTCACATAGAAAAAGCTACTATAAATTATAAAAATATTAAATTCTAATCAAATAAATGCAGCCTTGATGAGCAGGAGAGACTCTTTCAAATTTTTAAAAAAAAATCTTACCGACCCCAATCTATAGTGTATGAAATGTAAAGGGATTTCATTATTGGATTATTATTCAGAGCAGAAATGCAACAAAAACCCATTTTTTTATAGAACCTAGCAAAACTAGCAGGTAAATGCACTATATAATAATTTCCATTACTTCTTTTTTACAACTCATAATCATATTCATAATTCATGAGCATAAGAACTTTGAAATATATCAGTTAATCATTTTATGATTCGTCTCTACCTGAGGAAGAGGAGCCTATATGAATATGATATTAAACAGCAGCGATGGAGGAAAAGTGTGATTGTTCCTAAAGAAGCTTCTCTACATGAAAACAAACACTATTATTAACACATTATCAACACACTGTTATTCTCACACACACACACACACACACACACACACTCACAGGCTGAAGACGCTGTCGGATTTCTTCATGTCCTCGTGTCTCTCCACCTTGTGCTGGTTCTGACCCAGATGAGCAAATCTACACACACACACACACACACACACACACACACACACACACACACACACACACACACACACACACACACACACACACACACACACACACACACACACCAAAATTTTATGGTTTAATTAAAAATTTTCATTGATTCTGCATTAATTGTTTAATTAAATTTGAATGATGCAAAAGGATGTCTAAACAAATTAATCTATAAAACTTTAACAGACTAATAATTTATTACAATTATATCAATAACAGTGTCTAATGAAATCCATTTTATTTTTATAAAATAAAAATGTATTTATTAAAATTCTAACAATAATAGTGTCATTTGAAATACATTTGATTTTTTCCTAAATTCCATTAAATTTTTCCCCCCAAGATTCTCTTTTTAATTTTTCTTGATTCCGTATGAAATGTTTGATTAAACTTTAATGATGCAAAAGGATGTCTAAACAAATTAATCTATAAAACTTTAAGAGAGTAATAGTTTGTTACAATTCTATCAATAATAATGTCGAATAAAATCCATTTTATTTTTTTCCTGGAATCCGCGTTTTCTGTTTTAATTTGTCTGGATTCCATTTTAATGGTTTGAATAAATTATAATAATCAAAATGTGGATGGACTAGGATGTCTAATAAATGTAATACATAAAACATTAACAATTTATTAATAGATTAATATTTAAAAAAATAATTAAATTAAATGGGTTTTATATTTTCAGGAGTTTTTATTTTTTCTGTGTTTTATGATTGAATGAAAAAAATGCAATATTATTATGCATAAAACTTAATCTTTTAAAATGTAATTTTAAATGGATTTTTTGAACACTAATGCACATTTTTAAGCAGCATTTGTCCCGGCCTGGCCTGAGGACTGAAGAGCCGGTGCTCCTGACCTGTGGTAGACCAGCATGTCCTCATCCGGGGGATCCGCCAGCAGGTTCAGGCCGTACGTCTCTCTCATGGGCGGCAGACGCGGCTGTGGCTGATCCTGGCAAAGGTCAAAGGTCAAAGGTCACACAAACGGCAGACAGAGTTCAGTCAGAGAATGTCTAATAGAAGAGAATTGGCACTGTCTGGTTCCTTCCGGTTTCTGGACTGGCTGCAGTAACAGTCTCTGTCCATGCGGGGGCGCTAGCAGGCGAGTGCAGAATGAATGGGAGTCTATGGGGTTTCACCCCCAGAAATCCACTTTTCTCAGGATGTGATTTTTTGTCGAGTAATTTGAAAGCTGCATTCAAAATGGGGGGCTAAGATAATACACTCAGCTGAAAATTGCATTTTTAAGTTCACAAAAATCCGTTCAAAACTGTGATGACGTCACATAATAGCAGAACGCTAGCGTGTTCCGGCCAACAACGACCTAACCTGTAAGAAATCGAAAGGACATAAGTACTCGTTCATTCGACTTTTGGACTATATTCTATATTGAACTTGCGGAATCAACAATAAAATTACGTTGATTCAACGACAAGCAGGAGAATTTAGCCGTCTAGCGCCATCGACTCCCATTCATTCTGCACTCGCCCACGATCACCTCCAGTGGAACTCTAATGGAACTGCAAGCAAGATGATATACAACGGGGCTAATCGGAAGTGACTCTCCGTTAGACGGGCTCTGGTTCAGCTAAAGTTCTTTAAATTCTCATTTCATTCTGAACTCTTTAATACGCAAGATGTGTCACATGCAACCAAATAATCCGTCAGTAATGGTATCGACGGCTCAATCGCACTGAAAAGCTTTCATGTAAAACACATGAATCGATGCCAACCCTTTTCCAATCCGATCGAGAGAACATGAAAACACTTGATCGGAAAGGACTGCGCATTTATAATGACGTTGAAATAGCGTAATGAGGCGCGGGACGAGCTGTTCTTCCTGTTGAATAAAGTGTCAGAATTCAAATAAATTATTCATATTCTCATTTCACTCAGTGTCTGTGAAGTGAAGTCCTGGTTTCAGATTCTCATCCACACACGACTGGTTTTGGGCATTTTTACTCCATTATAAATATAAGCAGCGGCACAACAGTTCATATTTACGCCAAATTATGAGCAGAAATGGATAAATATTAATTCCACTGCTTAAAACAAATAACTTTTTTTCTTTAACATCTATGTAATTTCTTTATTTACAATATTATTTATTTATATTATATTATTTTTTGGATCTACATACATTCTATGTTTGTATTTTATTTTTATTTTCTTGAAGTCTACCAAGGGTGAGTTCTAGATTTGTATAGTTTCTTTTTTGCTTTGTATTTTTGTGTTTCTTGACTTTACAAAAGAAAACTCAATAAACAGTTGTTAACAAAAAAAAAAAAAAGTTTTTTCAATAAAGAATCGATGTAGGAGAATAGTTATTATGCGCAAACATCGGGAAACTCTGTATATTCGTGCAGTTTGCGCATGTCAAAATATATTCCTTGTGACATAAACACACACACAAACACACATCAACCGGATCACATGTTCAGCGTTCATGAAAACTGCATTCAGATTCATCAATCAACATGAATTCAGTCCGACTGAAACTAAAGTTGTGCATGTAAACGTAGCCATTATTACTGTGCGTCTCTTAAAGCAGCATAAAACTGTGACGTAACCGGCTGAGTGTGTGTGTGTGTGTGTGTTTCCCTGAGCTGCTGTTTTACTCGTGGTTATATTGATCAAACTCAACATGTGACTAATGCCACAGTTTCACCACTGTAATTACAGTGTTGCAAGTAATGAGGTTTTTCCCTTTTAAATATTTCATCAGTCGCGGTCTCGTTGCGTTTATGCGAGCGAGAGAAACCCGTCAACGTGAGCCGTGGGCGCCGAGATCTCACGCGTGAGGAATGAAGCTCCGCTCGGGAATAACAGGAGAGAAATGGAGGTGGAGAGAACAAACACAGAGGATTGTGAATGTGTTTCAATATGATATGCTGCATGTCAACCAAAGCCTTTAGTGCTCAAAATTTCACTTTCTGGTTTATAACTTTTGACCAAAACATATTAAAAAAAAAAATTTTTTTCTAATTGCTTGTGTCATGTAAAATTTTATATACTTGGAGATTTCGGTTTCTTTCCAGGGAATGAATTAACTGATACCTAAAATACAATGCAAGTCACTTTGGACCCAAAAAAAAAAAAAAAAAAAAAAGCAGGACAATACTGAGAGTTTTAACTGGTTAAAACTAATGACATGTTTTTTTGATGCATAAAAAAAACATTTATGAGAAACAGACACATTTGATGGATATGAAGGCTGTATTATGTAAACGCTTTGGGTGAATTCACAGGTCACATTCACACCAAAACAAGAAAAAAGAAAAAGAAAATTACACACATATATATATATATATATATAAATATATAAAAAAAGACGAAAGGTAAATAAAAAAATAAATAAAAAAAGATGCAAAATAGAAAAGTATAAAAAATATATTACATAAAAAACAAGCAAATAAACAAATAAAAAACAAAAATCACTATTTGCCACAAATTGTGAAAAGCAGCATCTACTAGTAAAACTAGAAACTAAATCTGTCATAAACTCACAGTTCTGCTGTCGTCTGATTATTAAAATCGTGATAAATCAATCTCACGATGCATTTCTTTAGACTAGCATTTGCTTGTTGACTTTGCTCTTTACAACTTTAATGCATGGGTTATTATTAATGAATGATCTACAGAATGTATTGTTTATTTAGTGTACAGAGCTTTGAGAAGCTACGATATAAAATAAAGTTTATTACCATCATCATCATCATTATTATTATTATTATTATTATTATTATTAAATGTGATGTGCATGGCGTCAGTAGCACGTCTGCTGATATATTTACCAGTTTTTAGCGCAGGAAACCTTGAATAACATGATGGACTATGGCCTGTTGTCAGTCTAAACTTCTGCTGGTTTCCACACTCTGCTCGCCTCAAACCAGTACTGACACACGCTGGTCACTCACTACACACACTCACTCACTCCTCACTCCAACACTGAAGCGATGCAGTTCCTCGACTGGCCACTAGAGACCGGCTGCAAAACTGAGTTAAAATGCCCAACTTTACAGCAGAAATAAACATGTTTACAGCCTGGTGCAAAAAGTGGGTTTGGTCTATATACAGTACCAAAATTTATTCAAACACCTTCAACATTTCTCACATTATCAGTTTATTCGCTATAGTTTAGAAAATGGTCATAAAATATGACAAGAGTTATGGACTCTTTATGGTTGATATTTGTCTGGTTTTGTCCGTCCTTCTGTTAGACTCTCACACATGAATTATGTTGAATATCTGTCAGCTGTTAAACTTAACTACACAATTAGATAATACCAGTTTAGCTCAACCAGTTACCAAGCAATGCTTCATGTTGTTCAGTCTGTGGTGTAAAAAGGTGCATTAGTTATTAAAGAAAAAACACTTCAGCAAAACATAATCAGCTCAAAGTGTCTGGTCCCATATTTTTATTTTAAGAATTTTTGGGTATAATATGTCACAGTTTACTTTATTTTGCTCTCCTCGCTTACATAAATTAACTAGTGTCCTAAACACACTAGTAAAAAAAAAATATATATATAAAAAATGATATCTGGTGTCTGAATAATTTTTGGTTTGACTGTACCTAATTTTGTGAGGGGGTGAATATTTTTATAACTCATCCGTTTAAATTATATTAAGCCTTGAATTTCTGCATAATTAAGGGCGTGGCCACCTGAGTGACAGGTGGATTGCCGCTGATGTCACTACTAGCCGTTTGTCTGCTAGCGTTAGCGTCACGTCACCTCAGCTAATCCGCCTCGCTGCACATGTTCGTTTATCAAGGACTGATGCGGCCAAGATGGCGACGGCCGGCTCCGCCCACTTTGGGCTTCAAAAACGCTCTTCAGAAACACTACGAGTGACGTCACAGACACAACGCCCATATTTCTTTACAGTCAATGATCAGATCACAACACACACTCCTCCACAGGTCACCTTTTGCCGTGGTTTGTATCATTCCCTCCGCTCTTCCTACTCTGCTAATATCTCTACTGCTAAAATGACTTGCTAACACAACAAAATGAACAATTTTCTGACTCTCGCACCCTTTTCAAAACCTTCTTCTCTCTTCCTCGATGGTTCGTACAGATACTGTAAAATTAAACAACTTTTGAAGCACTTCTTTCTTGTTTTTTTCTCACTTTTCAAACAATAACTTTTCAATGCTAAAAAATGTAAAAAGATCAATAAAAATAAACTAATAAAACAAAATTATACAAATGATAAAGTGCAGGAGATGCAATGATTGTGGAACTTTAACCATTAAAAGGATACTATGACAAAGATATCGCTTTCCTTATTCAAACTGATTTATTTGCATGAATATATGATTGACCTGAAGAATGAAAGCTGTAACATATACTTGGATATTTATATGAGTAATATCACACTCATAACCATGTGAAATGCCTATATATCTGTATTCGACGGGCTGCAGCGTTCATTTTTGTGTGAAAAGATTGTTTTATCAAGAAAATTAAACACTGATTTTTAGTGATGTAGAACTCGAGTCCGGTCTCGAGACCGATTTCTACTTTCTCGGACTCGTCTCGGACTTGTTCCTTCAAAGACTCGGTCTTGACTCGGACTCGGCATAGGCGGTCTCGCCCGCATCACTAGTTATGGGGGAATAAAGTTTTAAAAGATACTGAATTCCAGTGTATTGTCAAAATATTTAAAATTGGGAAATATTGGAAAATGTTATAAAGTAGCTAAGCCTACTAAAGACAGGGTGGGCTTAACATGTTGATGACAGAGCAGCACTGTTGAAGCATTTTAGAAAAATAGGCAGAAGATGATGCATTTGATAGGGATTTTTTTTAATATAGTAAAAGCATAGTCCATATTAAGACGTTAAGACTGCTCCTCTAAACAATTCCCAATCTAGCTTAGTCGGTAGGCCTAACTGTTGATTATTAACTGGGGTGATATTAAATCATGAATATCAAAACTGACATGTCGAGACAAAATCTCGACTCGGACTTGCTTCCTCAAAGACTCGGTCTTGACTCGGACTCGACTGTATTTGAAAACCAAGGGACTCGGTCTCGACTCGGACTCGACCCTTCAAAGACTCGGTCTTGACTCGGACTCGGCATAGGCGGTCTCGTCCCAATCACTACTCATTTTACATATATTGTCTTTCAATAATTCAAGCACTTTTCAAGCACCTTTTCTTAAATATGGCCGATTTCAAGGGTTTTCCAGGACTTACATTTCAAAAAGTAAAATTCAAGCACCTTGTACGAACCCTGTCAACCCTCACAGCTGACGACTTCTCTATAAATAAAATAACAACCATCAGTGGCCAATTTTGCACACCACAATTTGACACACATCTTAACAGCCAACACACACATTCTCCCCTCCTTCTCTCCACTCTGGGAGGCAGAAGTCTCCAAACTCCTCCTCTCCAATCCCCCTACCACCGGTCCGCTTGATCCGAACCCCACCCATCTCCTTCGAGCCATTTCTTCCTCAGTTGAACCCGCACTCACTCATATTATTGGCCAGGACACTCCTGTAAAAGAGATTTTACTCTCAGTAAGGTTCTCTCCTGGTTAAATAAAGGTTAAATAAAAAAACTCCTCTCTTCACAGAAATACGTTTCCCAAAGCATTTAAGCAGACTCTGTAACACCACTGCTTAAGAAACCCACTCTATATCCAGCACTAGAAAATTACAGACCAGTATCCCTTCTTCCATTCATTGTGAAGACACTTGAACGAGTCGTTTTCAACCAAATCTCTATCTTTCTTGCACAGAACAACCTCCTGAACAACAACCAGTCTGGTTTCAAAAGCGGACACTCAACTGAGACTGCCCTGCTCTCAGTTATTGAAGCTCTGAGACTGGCAATCCTCAGTTCTCATCTTTCTGGATCTGTCTGCTGCTTCTGACACAGTTAACCACCAGATCCTCCCGTCTATCCTCAAGATGAAGGGCATCTCAGGAACCGCAGAGCTCAGGAGTCCTTCAGGGTGTCGTGGAGGGGTGAGGTGCCTCAGGGCTCGGTGCGGGGACCGCTGCTCTTCTGCATCTACATGTCATCACTAGGATCTCTCATTCAGAAACATGGTTTTCCCATCACTGCTACACTGATGACACACAACTCTACCTCTCATTCCAGACAGATGATCCAACGGACATTTCTTGCTGGATTTATTTACCTTTATTTTACCAGGAAATAATCCCATTGAGATTCAAAATCTCTTTTTCCAGGGAGTCCTGTGCAAGACAGCAGAATAGCAGTTCCATATATATATATATATATATATATTAGTGGTGGGCCGTTATCGGCGTTAACGTGCTGCGTTAACGTGAGACTCTTATCGGGCGATAAAAAAAATATCGCCGTTAATCTATTCTCAAAGTTGGGTTAGGATCATAAAATAGCTTTTTCGAATATCGTTATATTTTCGCGCAATTCCATGTGTAGCCTAGTATATTTGACATAACTGACGCTGCTCAATTCACAAATGAATCACTCTTTTGGGTCGATTCTGTTCAAAGACTTCATCAAACAAGTTGGCAGATCTGTCTAAATCGGTTCGCGAATCAGTTTGAATGATCGGTTTAGTTCCTCACGCACTGAATCGTCTGAAGCGCGTTCAATCACACTCGACTCGGATTCGTAACAGGAAGATTTAATAACATCAAGTGACCGTGGATCTACAGTTTAGGCTAGAGAAAGCAAATCTGCAAATGCATCATATTTTTGCCAGCGATGAAGATCTTTATTAGTTGAACATCTTCGTAAGCTGTCTGTGAATGAATGATTCCACAGGACGATACATTCGATTTCATTTCATTCAGGTAATACATTTTACAACCAAACAGATTATTACGCCACAATAGCACTACTAAAAAGTATGACATTATCCATTTTTTGAACATATACACTAATTTATAGGCTACAAAAAAACGCTTAAGAGCGTCGGCGCAATGGCAAAGGTTAACAGGTTAAATAAGCTACCATTGTGTACAGTTTATGAAATGAACACCCGCCATCCCGCGGTAATGTGTGTGTATTGCGCAGTGGCATAGTCACACGAATAGTTTACATTGATTACATTGATTGAAAACTAATTTGTTTAAAAAGGAGGAGGCTATTGCCGGTAAAGGCAGGTTCACATAAAATCATTATGACATATGACATTATTTTTTGATCTAACGAGCTGGTTTGGCGATGCAAAAACGGACTGTACGTCTACACATCAACGTCGTGCTTATTGTTTTTTTTCTTCTTCCAATTAGCCTACTATGTTAAAAAAACATAGCAAAATGACAACTCGCTAAAGATGAAATTGGCCTCCCTTTCTGTCATTGTGAGTGTGCAGCTTTTTTTTTTTTTCGAATGATATTCGACTTTTGCTAATCTATTGTCGAATGGCATTTTTGGCAGAAATTCACTACGCGAGGCGAACTATTCTCAAAGACTTACTTTTAGTCATTATTTGGGTAGCACACATGTTCTGAATGCCTTCGGCAGAATTCAAATGAGCCATTTTAATCTAGATTAATTTCAAGATTACAGTGAGATTAATCTAGATTAAAAAAATTAATCTATGCCCACCTCTAATATATATATATTTATATATATATTATATATATATACGGTTATATATATATATATGTTCCAAATAATCCCTATATAATTCAAATTTAAAGCTTAAATTAATATATTACGTTCAGATATTTAAAAAGCTGTGCTATTTTACAAAGATAAGCTGATTTGGTGGAATAATGTTTATCATATATATTTAGTGTACTCGTCAGACTAATATATATATATATATATATATATATATATATATATATATATATATATAAAAATAGTATATCAGTCTGACGAGTAAACTAAACAATTTATTAGCCAATGGCGATTCTATTGCCAAGGTGTGTGTAGAGGATTGTCAAGACAGCTGAAAATGCATCTTTTTCCTCAACATTTGATTCATTCATACTTACACTAACTATTCTATATCTATTAATAATAATAAATAAAATTGCTACGTGTACTTTGCTGGACTAACTACGGCACTTGCATATTGTTGCCATAATGTTGGTTTGGTTGCTTTCTATGCTCTCCTCATTTGTAAGTTGCTTTGGATAATAAGATTAAATGATTAAATGTAAATGTATGACACAAGTGAACACAGCGCTGCCTTCACAGACTCACACATGAACACATGTGTGTGTGAACGATACCTGAGAAACACATTCATCAAGTCATGACAACAGGTCAGTGTGACAGTGACAAACAATCGTGACGCTTTCATAACCTCTGCATCAGTACATGCTGATTAATATCGCCATCCTTCCGTTTGTACCGTCCTAATTGAATCCAGAAAGGCTGTAAACATTTCGGAAACACCAAAACATACGTATGCATACATTAATGCTCACTGAAACTGTAGATGGATGCTCATAACATCACATGACATCTCAATCAGAGAAGCTTACTGTTATGATGAAGCTCTTGCCAAACACATTATGCATTAATGTGGCATGAGTTAAAAACACAAACAACAAACAGCATCCGAACAAAACTGGACCCTAGAATCCAGATCAAACACACACATGAGATGCAAGTAAATGCACGTAATAGTGACAATTTGTTCATTTTTTATGGCTTTATTTGATTACCACCATTTTCAATAATAAATGTGTATTAAATAATAACTCCAGAACAATTAAAACAGAATTTCAGAAATACATTTTTAAAATGTTAAAATTTTATGAATTTAATTGAATAATTTTTATTTATTTAATGAAACCATTAAAACGAAAAACAGAAAAATTAAAACGGAAAACAGAATTTGGTTAAAAATAAAATGGATTTTTTTTGGGGGAAAAATAAAACTGATATTATATGGCCCTAAAAAAATTAAATCATAATTTAATTAAATTAATTAGAAATCTTTTTGATTATTAAAGATTAATTTAACCATCAAAACAGAAAAATAAACTGAATACAAAAACACTAAAACAGAAAAAAAGGAATCCAGAAGAATTAACGCTGAAAAAGAGAGGTGACGCCTCTGTATTCATATTATTCATTAAAGTCCTGAGTGTGTCCTCATTCATTCATCTACCATCCATTAAAATCCCTCTCTTCCATCCCTCTGTTCTTTCCCTCAATCCCACCTTCAGGGTCTCTAAAGGTAAATAAATCCAAATGGCCTTGTTGGCATGGAAACATGACAGAAACCTTGAGTCATTCTCTCAGTCCGAGAGACAAAAGGAGTTTGAGCTGTTGATCGCATTAGAAACTCTCCATGTGAAACATGCAAAAATAAATAAAATAAAATATACATATGTAAAAATACATTTACATGTATTTATATAAATATAAATACATATTTAAAAAGTATAAATATAAATACATATTAAAAAAGTATAAATATAAATACATATAAATTTATATATATATATATATATATATATATATATATATATGTATATAAATGTATATGTATTTATGTGTTTACTTTACTATATATATATATATATATATATATACATACAACATATAAATATACATATATATAAATAATAAAAAAATTATCTATATAATACATTGTTAAAGTTTTATTAATTAAATTAATTAGACATAAATTAGACATTAACCCATTCAAAAATATACAAGAAATAACTGATATTATGTATATTTTTTACGATGCATATATATATATATATATATATATATATAACTGTTAAAGTTTTATGAATTAAATTACCCAAATTTAACCATGCATTTTGATTAACTTTTAATGATCCCATTAAAATACATAAAAAATAAAGAATATTATGTAAATAAGAAATAATTGATATGTTTTTTTTACAATGCATTCATCCATCCATTGATAAATAATTTTACTTTTCTTAAACATGCAAAAAAAGTTAAAGCCTATATATATATATATATATATATATATATATAAATAAAATGGATTATTATATATCAATATAATTACAAATTATAATATATCATTGCATTTTGCAATCTATATATTTGTAAATTTTTTCTCTCTGTATTGCATTACGAGCAATATTGCATCAGTTAGTAGACATTATTCATTGGTTACAAATTATATATAAAAGAGTCAAGTGTTCACCAGGACTTCAGGCTGACACTATATACATATAATAGGAAGAATTGTGGGAAAACAAGTTGAAAGGATGATGTGTGGTCAGGCCAAGGTAACATCAGCACAGGTTCTCCAGGATATAAACCCGATTATGGCATCATCAGAATCACAGTGGAGAATTAATAAAGAGCGGATCAGGGTGTATTGTTCAGTGAGGGCATCTGAGTGCACAGATGAAAACTGAAAACAGCCTCACTCGCTTAAATATTACACACTATTATAGAGCGAGGACGACGAGAGAAAGAGACTGAGGACGGGGAACAGAGAAAAACAAGACAGGAGAATCCACTCTTCATAAACTCATTCAACTCACATATATCATTATTATTAGTGCTCATATGTAATAGTTAATAATTAATGTATTTAATATGTATTTGGGGTGTCTATTTAACACGTTAGTTTAATTAATTAGTTAAATAAAGCATTAAAATGATTTAACGCACCTCAGACCTGTAGTTCATCTTACATTTATACAGTTGATTGATGAACATGAACTCACTGCGTGATGAAGCCTATAGAATACAGTTAGAATTACCCTAAAATTCAAGATATCAGGGACAAAATGCCCTTGTATGAGTTTTTTCATATTTATATCATGATATAGTTAAGCAATTTCACACGAGTGTTGTTTTTGTCCAGAATGGCATGAGTGCAAATGTGATGTTGATTTCATGACGGTTCAATAAATAAGAAGTTAATAATGTGTTATATTTTACACACAATATTGTCTGCTTTTGCACAATTTTGCCAATAAAAATATGACCTATAAAACCAGAGCAGAAGTGTTGTGTGTCGGGTGAACGAATGATTCATTCATAAAGAGAGCCATTTACTTCGTTCCTGAATGAATCAGTAGATGGAAAAAATCAATCGGGTGAACCAATGATTCAATGACTCAGTCATAAAGAGAGCCATTTACTTAATTCCTGAATGAATCAGTAGTTTGAACAAATCAATCGGGTGAACCAATGATTCAATGACTCAGTCATAAAGAGAGCCATTTACTTAATTCCTGAATGAATCAGTAGTTTGAACAAATCAATCGGGTGAACCAATGATTCAATGACTCAGTCATAAAGAGAGCCATTTACTTCGTTCCTGAATGAATCAGTAGATGGAAAAAATCAATCGGGTGAACCAATGATTCAATGACTCAGTCATAAAGAGAGCCATTTACTTCATTCCTGAATGAATCAGTAGATCGAACAAATCAATCGGGTGAACCAATGATTCAATGACTCAGTCATAAAGAGAGCCATTAGGCTTGTTCGACTTGAACCGGCGCTGCACAGACCGATCGGTTGATGACATCAAAGTACCGCGAGAGCGATTAGAGAGCAGACGGCTCCTTATGCTTTTGAATAGCTCTCGCGGTACTTTGATGTCATCAACCGATCGGTCTGTGCAGCGCCGGTTCAAGTCGAACAAGCCTATTTACTTCATTCCTGAATGAATCAGTAGTTTGAACAAATCAATCGGGTGAACCAATGATTCAATGACTCATTCATAAAGAGAGCCATTTACTTTATTGCTGAATGAATCAGCCGTTTGAACAAATCAATCGGGTGAACCAATGATTCAATGACTCATTCATAAAGAGAGCCATTTACTTCATTCCTGAATGAATCAGCCGTTTGAATGAATCGAATGAATGAATGAATCAATGACTTACTCGTTTAAACTTTCACCGGCACCTACTGGCACCTAAGTTTTAGTTTCTTATTTGGAGTATCATTACATAAAGAACAAAATATAAATATAAAAAAATATATATATTTTGGGGATATTTTGCCCAAAAATGTAAATGTTTATTTTCAATTATTCACCCTCATGTAATTTCAAACCTGTATGACTTTCTTTGTTTTGCAGCACACAAAAAAGTATATATTTTTGAAGAAAGAATTGTTTAGGTCTGTAAATATATCTAAATACCAATAACCCAGCTTCTAAAAAAAAAAGTCAAAAAGATTAGGTGTAATAAATTGAATGTTGAATCAAATAAAATATTTATTTCTAAAGCTACTTTTAGTAATGTCTATTGGACTATTTTATTATTTAACACAATAATGACTTTAAATTATCTTTTGGGGGGCAATTTCTCAGACAAATTTGATATGCGATTAATCAGCACATCATGTATTTAATTAGATTAAAATGTGTGGTGCAACTCTAATAAACTGTACAGAAAACATTTACAAACAACTGAAGCATGATCCAATTAACATCTGGTACAATTAACATCTCACAATTTCCAAACGGTAACTATAACATTACAGTGACATTAATGTGCGTAAATACATACTAGTAAACAAACTAGTAACAATCAGGAATTAAATAAAGAATCAAAACTATATTAACTTCCCTTCCAGGACACGACTCCAGTTCCCTCATGGTTGCTTCACATTTCCAATCATAATTATCTGTTAAAAACTTCCTCAGACTCAATCTCCCGCCAGCACAGACTCATTTCCACACTGAGGACACCCTGAACTTTAATGCCACCTTACAGCCTCCATTCGGTGACCCTAGAGAAGATCATTTGCTGTATTTCATCGTCATCCATCAAGCAGAAACACTCCAGAACTAATGAAACCATCAGCGGTCCCGGCAGAGACCAACTCGCACAAACGCTCCAGTCAGCTCAGATCAAACCACTTGACATGGGGAACTTTATTTCCCAGTTTCACTGAAGGTTCACAATGGCATACTACTTTTGAGGCGGTAGTGTGCAGTGTGCATGCAGCACACACTACACCAACCATCTGTAGATATAATACAGTATCCACAATGCAACGCACTTTATTTCTGGAGTGATGCATGGAAAATAAATACAGCAGAAACTGTAAAGTACTCTATTTTGAACAGCTGTACGGTTTTATTTAATGTTGCATACAGCGTATGTCATGAAACCTCCCTGTTTTAGCATGGGCGTTCACACATCAGAGTTGCAAAAAGTCTGTAGAAATAGAAAAGAAATAGTAAAACCGTGGAAAAGTGGGAGTGTAGACAACCAATAAAACACAGACCTGCAACAAACTCATTATACAGACACATGAATATAAAAATATGACAGCTGAGAGAAAAAAAACCCAGAGTTGATGCATTTAAAAAAATATAATCCTATATAACAACAAACTACAAAAACGAGGTAGAAACGCGGTAGAACATTTAAAAGGTCTAATAATAATATATTAATTACATTTACGTGCATTACAGTGTATGAACAAACGACACACGTCAGTTTAACGAATAATAAAGGAATACTTACTTTTTTGTCCATTGTTCTTTGAATTTTCATGTCTACATAATTGTCTTTTGTGTATCAGAATAATTCATCGCGTTCATGATCAGACGTACGGCTGTATCAGTGTCTTTATTTGCACATATATTTCATTTGATAAGACACGATGGTGGTTCATGTTTAGAGCACTAGAGTAGCTATATGAAATATGAAATATGTCTATATGATCCACGTGGTAAGCGTTGTTAAACTCGTGTTTGAATTCTCCGCTGTAATGCGATGATCTCATGCGTAATACAGCGCACTGATTGGATTAAACAAGCTCTTTCTCATGAATAAATGCAGAGATTATCTCGAGAGTCAGCTGATGCAGAATCGAGCCGAGAGCCAATCACACACACCGGACCAACGCTTCTACCTCACGTTCCCTGACGTTACTTCGACTTCGAAATTGCTTAGAAAAACGCAAAATTGATTATTTAGATAGTTGACAATCTTATATATTAAGAAAATATTAAACCAAAAACTTTAATATTTTTTATAAAGGATGTGAACTAAAACCACCACAGCAGGAAACAAGTTGATAAATTCTGTTAAATTAATTTAAAATTTAATTTAGCGAATTATCCATTTGTTTTCTGACAGAAACACACGGAACGAATCACCGCTCCACATTTCGATTGACAGCGTCACAACCCACTAGTGACCGTGTTTACTCCTGTCCTTTCAACCATTGGACAGGATTTTAAAAACAGCTGTTGTATTCGTACATCTGA
Source organism: Siphateles boraxobius (assembly GCF_051911475.1). NCBI lineage: Eukaryota > Metazoa > Chordata > Actinopteri > Cypriniformes > Leuciscidae > Siphateles > Siphateles boraxobius. The sequence continues at coordinate 356,517 of NW_027508717.1, read as the reverse complement.
CGAAGCGCTGTTAAATACAGGTGAAAAACTACGCCGCAAAAAGAATACATAAAATGCTTTCTTTCAAAGGCAAAAGAACAAATGCACGTTTTCTTAATATGTTCATTAAAAACCAACAGAATGATGAAAATGCGGGACATTTTCTCAATATGTGACGTGCGGGACAAGCGGTGAAACTGCTGTGCGGTGACGCAGAGCGGGACGGGTGCTCACACTATTTCAGAGCCACCGAATGACGAATACGAAAAAACGCATCCGACTCAAATGCGCTCCGACTGCTCATTCACAAGGGTTGGGTATCGGTACCTACTCGGTATTTTTTAACGGTTCAGGCGCTTAAATGGTTCTTGAAACGGTACTTAAAGGGTAAGTTCGCCGTTTTACAAGTAAAGCCCTGTTTTAAGATCGTTTCTGATGAAATTGAACAGTTAAGATTGAAATTTGGACAAATGCTGCTGTCCCGAGAATTTTAGGTTTTTGTGTTAGCACCGACACCACCTATACAATGGTTTCATAGGGGCACTGGAACAATCATTCATAAAACGCATTGAACTTTAGTTTACAAAGACGTGAAACTCACCGAGTGGTCTGGGGTGTTCACTGATATCTCACACAAAAATCGCTGCAAAAGATGCTTTCCAACAGGTTTTATCGTAGTTTTTGGAAGAATGTCCGGTTGTAAGGCGTTTGGAAAAATAGGTCCACAGTTTTACAACGAATGGTAAAACACCTGTTGAAAAGCATCTTTTGCAGCGATTTTTGTGTGAGATATCAGTGAACACCCCAGACCACTCGGTGAGTTTCATGTCTTTGTAAACTAAAGTTCAATGCGTTTTATGAATGATTGTTCCAGTGCCCCTATGAAACCATTGTATAGGTGGTGTCGGTGCTAACACAAAAACCTAAAATTCTCGGGACAGCAGCAATTGTACAAATTTCAATCTTAACCGTTCCATTTCATCAGAAACGATCTTAAATCAGGGCTTTACTTGTAAAACGCTGAACTTACCCTTTAAGAAAACGAAACCACACACACTTTGTCAAAAAATAATACCCTTTTATTTACAGGGCCAAACTGGACACAATTTTAACTTAAATCTTTAAACAATATAAATACAAGTAACATATGGTAATAATAAATAAACCAATATAAAACAACAATTCACATTTACATAATATCAAATAAAACAATATTGTATCAAACAATGTAATAATACTGGAGATTAATAGAGATTACTACCAAGGTAATCTAATCTCGACACGGCTCCAGGTTCCCATGTTTTGTCTGCTTGATCCAGTCATGTAAGTTATCTGGTCGCTGTACTAGTTACGGCAGCGCTTAGCTTGGCGAGTTTGGTATTTCGTTCCCACTGCATCTTAGCTACACAGCGTTGAGTGAACGTATGAAAGAGAGCGTCTCTGGTTACTGGTGTAACATGTTCTCTGAATAGGGAACGAGACGCTGCGTTTGCTGCCAAATTCCTCGCGCTGCCGACAAGCTTCCTTTTTCAGCAGAGAAATCTGAGGAGTAGGGGTGGGCGGATCGATCCTGAAGTATCGATACTTTCGATACTGACATGGTATCGAAAAGGATCGATCCTCACATAAAAATATCGATCCAAATGTGTGTTTTTTTACCAGTAATTTTTATTAATTTAGAACGCAATTCAGTGTGTAAAAAAAACCTTCTAAGTTGAAAAATATGCGAAATATTGTGTAGGGTAGAACCAGAGAATGTCTAACAAGGGTAGACGGAGACGGGCTCTGGTAGAACTATTTCTCCTAGTCATCTGGATACAATATGAAACTAATCATATTGTGGGGGTGGTGATGGCACAGTGGAAATGACACATGCCTCTGGTGTGAGAGACCCGGGTCGATATCCACTGTGAGACACCACTGTGTCCCTAAGCAAGACACTTAACCCCTAGTTGCTCCAGAGGCATTTGACCTCTGAAATATAGCAATTGTAAGTCGCTTTGGATAAAAGCGTCAGCTAAATGAATAAATGTAAATGTAAATGTAATCAATCCCAGAGAGCGTTCGATGCTGGTGCTTCTGTCTCAGTGTGTTTGGGAAACGAAGCCTTGATGACAGAGAAACAATCGAGAGTTATTTCGCAATAAACAAATTAAAAGTTTACATGACGGTTAAAAATGTTGACTTAAGTAAGATTTGTATAATGAAATTAATATTTTTATATTCAACAAGGATCGATGCATTAAATTGATCGAATGTGACAGTCAAGGGTTTTACACTAGTTTAAAAAAACTATTTCATATAAATGCTGTTCTTTCAACTTTGTTCATCAAATAATTTTGCATAAAATGTATCATGGTTTCCACAAAAACATGAAACCGTTTTCAACATTGATAATAATAAGAAATGTTTCTTGAGCAGCAAATCAGCATATTAAAATGAATTCTCATCATGAAGGATCATGAAGACTGGAGTAATGATGCTGAAAATTCAGCTTTGATCACAGGAATAAATGACAGAATAGCCTATTTTAAATTGTAATAATATTACAGTTTTTACTGTATTTTTGATCAAATTAATGCAGAATAAAATTAAAAATCTTACAGCCCCCAACTTTTGAACAGTAGGCTAGTGTACAATAGTGCATTACTATAATTAGGGTAGTTTGGTAAAAGTCACTGATTAATTACAGGCGAGTTGAGATCACAAATCACAAAATATTTAATGGTCATGAAAACGTATTCAGATTTAGCATATTAATGATGCATTCGCCTCATAAATCATGACACACTGCTCTAGCACAGGAAAGTGCATGTAAGTTGAAGTGCATGCTTTTAAATGTAAAAAGTATCGGTATCGATATCGGCAATACAGGCCCTGTATTTACTTGGTATCGGATCGATACCGAATTTTGCAGTATCGCGCACCTCTACTGAGTAGCAGATGATGCGCGCGCCAATATAATATGATGACGTAAGAGCGGCGGTGCCCGCGCCATCAGCCAATGCAGTGGCGTGATTCTATATGGCTTCAGACAATCGGCACAGAGAGGGCGTTCTGACGCGTAATTTTACACGTGAAATGCAGCCAAACCTTGGAGCGTTTTGTCTTCGGCATCTTCATTAATCGCGTGCACGGCGGAGAGAGAGAGAGCGAGAGACCTTGCGTGTGTGCGCCTCATGACACAGAGAGTCAGGCACCGAAATTTTCGTTCTTATTCGGTCTGGTTAGTACCGTTAACGTCGGAACCGGTTCCCTATTGGCACCGCGTATCGGTACCCAACCCTAGCATTCACACAACAACATTTCACAGCAGTTACGGTCATGCGCTTGAATTCTGTGTGTAGTTTAATATGAAGCAGATGTGGTACCTCGTGCGTGCGGACGCTGTCGCTCGGGTCGGCCAGTCTGATCGGCGTAGAGCGCTGAGACCCGTTCCCATCATCCTCACGCTCTTCCTCAGACTCATCCTCAGAACTGCTGGAGATCTGCTCTTCAGTGGGAGGAGGAGGAGCGCTGGCCGCAGTCTTCCTCTGCAACACCAGGTCCTCCTTACTCGACTTACTGCTGCGAACCCAGAGAAAGAACATCAGCCGAAGCAAAATGCATCAGAAAACTTGCTTGCAAAACACTAATAGCCGCTTTTGAATATGCAAGCTGTGAGAAGGCCAGTGTCTTGCCTCTATATGAATCAATAGGGGTGTAACAATATAATCTGTCACAAAAAAATCGCAATACAAAAGTGCACCAATATGTATTGTGGATAGTTACAATATGCGCCATATCATACACTCAGTGCAACAGCGCCAGGCGCGACGCTAGTGTTTTTATGCTAGTTTCAGCCCGACGCAGTTTTCATTTTCACGTCCTGCAACATGTTGTTTAAATAGTGAATGCATTTGTGCCCATCTGTGCCCATGGGTTTCTGGTCTGAGAACGAGTGTGTGTTCAGGAGCATTGATGAACATTGCAGGTTTGAGGAACTGAAATACACTGAGCCGTTGGCCGACTGAACCCTGGGATAAAGTCAGTGGCGCTGTATTTCTTTTGTTATTTAAAGAGTGCGTTAGTAATGTGCGTCTATAGGCGGGTCCACAACACACACACTCTGCTTCACACAATCTGCTTATTACACACACACACACACACACACACACACACTCACACACACACACACACACACACACACACACACACACACACACACACACACACACACACACACACACACACAAACAAACAGACACTCTGCTTATTACACACACACACAGACACTCTGCTTCACACACTCTGCTTATTACACACGCACTCTGCTTATCACACACACACACACACACTCTGCTTATCACACACACAAGCACACACACACACACAAACACACACACACACACACACACACACACTCTGCTTCACACACTCTGCTTATTACACACGCACTCTGCTTATCACACACACACACTCTGCTTATTACACACGCACTCTGCTTCACACACACACACATACACACATTCTGCTTCACACACTCTGTTTATTACACACACACACACACACAATCAGATCCGTTTCCTCTCTGGAGAAGCCTTCGGTCTTTCCAGTATCAAATTCCTCCATGCAAACAGCAAATCTGCCACGACACGAGCGCAACTGGCATTCCAGGGAATGGAAGATGAGACTCTGATTTGTTTATTGCACGTTACGCCCAAAACACACCCATTACTCATTAAGTACAAACTACTCCTGCTGTATCTAGACGGCAGCAGAAAATTGAAGGGTTAGTAAGAGAAAGGAGGCAGCTGAGGAAGCAATGGAAAAAAGCAGAACAAAGTCAGAAGGAGGGACTCAATCTCTTACAAAGGGCCATAAAAGATAAGCTTGCAACATTACGCAGAGCTGAGCGCCTACGGAAACGCTACAAAAAGAAGGATAATTTTATAATTTCTATAAAGACCCATTCAAATTCGTAAAGAAGTTATTCACCAGTGAGAAGAATGGCACTTTAAAAGCATCTAGGGTTGAGCTAGAGAGATATTTGGAGGAAACGCATACAGATGCAAAAAGGCATGAGCCTATGTCAATTCCGTCAGACATCCCACCTGTCAATCCACCAGAATACCAAATGGAGGTCTGTGCACCTAAGTGGAAAGAGGTAGAGCAGGTTGTGAGAAAGGCAAGGGCTTCATCATCTCCAGGGCCTAATGGAGTTCCGTACAGAGTGTACAAGAGTGCTTCAGGAGTTCTACGAATTCTGTGGAAATTGATAAAAGTGGCTTGGGAAAAGCAGGTTGTACCAAGAGCATGGCGCCGAGCAGGTGGAGTCTTTATACCTAAAGAAAATGATGCTACAAGCATCAGTCAGTTTCGTCCTATTTCACTATTAAACTTCAAAGGTAAGATTTTCTTCAGCATTATTGCGCAGAGATTGTCAACCTACCTATCACAGAATGGCTTCATTGACACTTCAGTTCAAAAAGCGGGCATTCCAGGATTCTCAGGATGCTTAGAACACATCAATGTTTTCTGGCAACGAATTCAATCAGCTAAAAAGGAGAGGAAGGAGCTCCATGTGACATTCCTGGATTTGGCTAATGCATATGGTTCAGTGCCACATGAGCTTCTTTGGGCAGCATTTGATTTTTTTAGAGTGCCAATGTCAATAACAAATTTAGTGAAAGCCTATTTTGGGAATTTGCAATTTAGTTTCTCAACGCCAAAATTCAGCACCGCATGACAATGCTTAGAGGTTGGAATAATAGCAGGATGCACCATTTCTCCACTGGCTTTTACCATGGCAATGGAAGTAATCATTAGGGCATCAAGATGGGTAGTAGGAGGAGAGCGCTTGGCTTCTGGGATGCGACTACCACCAATCAGAGCATACATGGATGACATGACAACCATGACTGCAACAGTAGCCTGCACTAATTAGTTATTGGGGAAGTTAACAGATAATATTGAATGGGCACGAATGCAATTTAAGCCCTCTAAATCAAGGAGCATCTCGATAGTTAAAGGAAAGGTAGTTGATAAAACATTCTTCATTAATGGTGAGGCAATACCAACAGTTCCTGAGAAGCCAGTGAAGAGTCTTGGAAGATGGTACGATGGGGATCTAAAGGACACAGTTCGAGTGGGAGAAGTTAGACAACAAGCAGTGGAAGGGTTGAAGAGCATAAACAGCTGTGCTCTACCAGGCAAACCAAAATTCTGGTGCTTTCAGTTTGGTCTACTGCCAAGGTTGCTGTGGCCACTGACTGTGTACGAGGTTTCTTTGACAACAGTGGATAAGCTGGAAGCGTTAATAAGTTCATACATCAGGAAATGGTTGGGAGTTCCACGCTGCCTCAGCAGAGTGGGACTTTATAGTAAAGGAGTATTGCAGCTGCCAGTCTCTGCTTTAACCGAGGAGTTTAAGTGTGCCAAGGTCAGACTGGAAATGACTTTAGCAGAGTCATGCGACAAATGTGTAAGGGAGGCAGCCCCTGTGGTAAAAACTGGTAGAAAGTGGTCAGCAAAGAAATCTGTAGTAGAGGCAAAGGCTGACCTTCAAATTGGGGATATCTAGGGACAGGTACAGCATGGAAGAGGGGGTTTTGGGCTCAGTTTAGCTCCTCCTAAATGGCACAAGGCAGGCCCAGCTCAAAGGAGGAAGCTGGTAGTCAACGAGGTGCGAAAGCAGGAGGAGAGGATGAGATGTATAAAGGCCATTTCCCAGGCCAAGCAGGGAGAGTGGATGAGATGGGAGAGTGTGGAACAACGCAAAATGGGCTGGCAAGACCTTTGGTCAATGGAAGAGAGTAGGATCAGTTTCCTTATTAGATCAACATATGATGTTCTCCCATCACCGCAGAACCCAAACCTCTGGGTAGGAGAGGATCCCTCTTGTCCTTTGTGTTCATCACCTGCCACATTAAAGCACATTTTGACAGGATGTAAGGTGGCTCTTAGCCAAGGTCGGTTTACTTGGCGCCATGACCAAGTATTGCGATGTTTGGCTTTAGCATTGGAAGGCAAGCGTGGTATGAACAATAAGTTGCCGCCTGTTCTAGCAAAACATTACAAGCAGAAGACAATATTCCTCCGCCCAGGCGAGCAACCACCAAGAGAAGGTGCTAACACCAATTCTCGCCCAGGACAACTGGAAGCTGCTAGGGACTGGAAGATGCTGGCTCATCTTGATCAACGGCTTATTTTTCCACCTGAGATTGCCACCACTAACCTACGACCAGATATTGTTTTGTGTTCTTGATCAGCACGCATTGTTTAACTGATAGAGTTAACAGTGCCATGGGAGGATGCGGTAGATGAGGCATATGAGAGGAAGAAACTGCGGTATCCTCATCTGGCCACTGAAGCAGAACAGCGAGGATGGAGAGTCCAGGTTTATCCAGTGGAAGTGGGTTGTCGAGGTTTTGTGGCACACTCTACAACCCGGTTCCTCAGAGACGTCGGATTCAGTGGCCAAGAGTTGCGTCGCACAGTAAAGAACTTATCTGAAGCAGCAGAAAGGAGCAGCAACTGGCTGTGGTTGAGACGGAAAGATTCTAGCTGGCTGAGTACAGGCCGCCATGCTACGGTTTCGTAGAATTCTTGAAAACTTGAAGAGTCTGTTGGTTTATTTGTATAGGTTGTATAGTATTTATAGTCATTACGTTCCTGTGTATATTGCGTGAATGACGGGTGGTTCGGCAGATTTTGTGTTTTGCGGTAGGTGGTATGCCATACGGAACCGTTGCCACTGAAACTGCATATTAACGCACCAGTGGGGCTCGACAGCCTTAGTCAAACGGGTTGGCGCGTATGGTTGGGTTGCGGAGAGATTGAGAGATTGTGGTTAGGTCTCAGCAGCAAGAGGGAAGTAGAGGTCAGTAAGCTGGGCTGAGTTGAGTGGGGGACGGAGGGGGGTGACTCTGGGACGCCAGAGTCACTGTCGAGCCCTCTTGAGGTGTCGTGGGCTAGTCGACGAAACACTGAGGACGGAAGGTGCCCACTTGAAGACCCTAGAGATGTCCCCTACTCAGCTCAATCCAGACGGTTGTCATGGGGGGACTGCACTGTGGTTGCAGCCATTGTGTGTGCTGACGCGTGTTAACACTAGACAGAAGGAGATTTACATCACCATATGGAAAGAAGCGTAAATGGATGGAGAAGCATAGGTTACTGTAAAGCTACGTCTTAGTTGGTGCTTATCTTGGCGAAAGCCGAGTACAAATCAGCATGAAGTTTTAACATCTACTCTCGTGTAATGGAAATCAAGAGAATAGAGACGACCCTTTTAGAACAGCGCCGGGAGCGCCGGCCATTTGTCTCGTCGTTAAACTAGCAAAAGTGTATTCGGACACGTGCACTTCAGACTAGATTCAGATTGTTTTATTTAGTGCCATGTCAGCATCCAGGGCTATTTTCATGGCAAAAATTCAATTAGGGGAATTTTACAAAACATGCATTTGGTTGAGTCTTCACCTTTAAGCAAAAAAGCATGGGTCAAACTCGTATGCGCTTAGATCGTTAAAATAGGCCATACGAGCCGCGTTTGAATATGCAAACTGCGAGAAGGCAGTGTCTTGCGTCTATGTTAATCAATGCACTGAACTAACCCTAACCCTTAATGTCAATAAGCATTTCAATGTGTCATTTTACAAAGAAAGAAAAGTTTAAGCTTTTAAAAAGTATAAGCATAAAATGTTTAATTTATATACTGAAAAACCTTTTGTGCTGTTTTCTAACAGTCTGGACTTGAATAAAGAGAGAAAACCTGCACTTAACCTTTTCACTGGTATTTTGTTTTATAGATCGACATATATCGTGACGTATCATTATAGGACTGTCTAGCGATATATTGATTATCGCAGAATTGCTGTACCATAATATTATTACACCACAGACCTTTTTACACCACAGACTGAACAACATGAAGCATTGCTTGGCAACTGGTTGAGCTAAACTGGTATTATGTAATTGTGTAGTTAAATTGAACAGCTGACAGATATTCAACATAATTCATGTGTGAGAGTCTAACAGAAGGACGGACAAAACCAGAGAAATGTCAACTGAGTTCATAACTCATATTTTATTACCATTTTGTTGCGAATAAACTGTGATAATGTGAGAAATGTTGAAGGTGTCTGAATAAAGTTTGGTTTGACTGTATGTGTGTGTATGTAATAGATTAAAAATGTACTATTGTAATATATTTAAAATTGTATTCCTATGATGGCAAAGCTGAAGTCCTTAAATAGAAAGTTCAAAAGAACAGCATTTATTTTAAATAGAATCTTTTGTAACAACATTATAAATGTCTTAACTGTCACTTTTGATTAATTTAATGCCTGAATAAAAGTATAAAGTTATGTTGAATATTTACTATCAATAGATTCTTTATGTGCCAATTTCATTACAATTCACAATCTCAAAACTCACAACACACACACACACACACACACACACACACACACACACACACACACACACACACACACACACACACACACACACACACACACACACACACACACACACACACACACACACACACACACACACACACTGTACTAAATTGTTGTTTTTGCCATTGGAGATTCAACAGGTGCTCTTGATTATCAAGTATATATTTGGCATTATTGTTTTATGAGTGGCTGCAAAAACAAAATCCTGCCAGAATCAGTGCCGGGAAGAGAAGCTCAGGACACACAGATCTGAATATTTATCATATAAGAGCATATTAAAGCACAAATCAACTTGTTTTCTAGTACATACGGTAGATTCCCGTTCACACCTGAACAACATCACACAGCTGCTTATGCACAATACATATTCACACGCTCGAAAACACGAGTGAAGTCACTGATTGCTTTTCCAGCAGAGAAGGTCACGGACTGTGTACATGACAGTGTGCTTTTAGTTTTATTTTGGGGCATATTATTTTTCACACATTGACTTTTTTTTTTGGGTCGGCTGGAGCAGTGTGTTGTGATTGGTCGAGCGCTTCGAGTGTGTTTTGGAAATGTCCCGCTCTTACCATAACCGCCAGTTTAACCCACTAATAACTAGCTCAACCAGGCCCCGCCCCTTTATTCCGCGTATTAATTATTATTATTTATTTATAATTATAACACTGAATTTTCATTATTATACAAATATAACAAGACATCAAATACAACACAAAATAAAATAAAGGAACACCAATAGCTCAGATTTGTATATAAAACAGGGCTACACAATGATAAAAACAAAACAATAACATATTTCAAAAAGATTCAGAAGAGGACAGGAGAGTTATACAATTACAAAATTCCTTAATAATAGGGCGAAGATGAGTTTCCAAATAGTCCAGATAAGGGGTTCAGAATTTATAAAACTGGCATGTTACATTATTGATGTAATACATAAATTAGACGCTCTAGGGGAATCAACTCAAAAATGATTGTCAACCTAAGAGATGGAGATTTATCACTGACACAATTAAGTAAAATATTGTTTTTCTGTCAGCAAAGGATAGAATATATTATGCAATTTCTTATTAGCAGATGAAACAATGCGTCCATTAGGTATACCCAACCGTATGAATTATTAAAATGAGGAATATTGTGACATGTTTGTTCCCATGTTCATCAAGCATCACAGGTACTCTTTAAACGCTGCACTAAAACATGCTGAAAAAGGTTTCACGGACTCGTGCACTTTAACTCTTGTGCATCCTTTCAGTTTTGTTTTGTCACTTTGCCTGTGTTAATGCAAACTGCATGGATTTTGGCACAGGTGTGTGTTTGTATTGTAATTTTACTATTTCATCCTCATTTCCTTTGAAAAATCTTTTTTGCACTAGGTTCACAAAAACGTTCCTCTCAGCGCCTTTTGGACAAAAATGTCCCCATTGAAACCCATTAAAACTGCAATTTTTAATCCCAAGGCCATTTACCTATAAAATGATGCAATCTTTGTTAAGAGGCTTTCATTCTGTTGGCAAGGCTTCAAAATTTAAAAATATTTTTTTTAATCAGATGTTTTTCCCAGGTTTGCTCTATAAAGCAAATACTCACTTTATTCCTGTTTTCTGCTTCGGCATATAGAGCCAATTGGATAAATTATGCAACGATAATTGTGTGGGTGTGTGGTTATTATGTGTGTTATAAAAAATGTGTGTGTGTGTTTGTAATATTGAGAGAAAAACTCAACTGCAAATAACAAATCCAATCACTGTGTGACTCGTGGAGTTTTGCTGCTCCCAGTGGGGGAAATCTGTCACTGCGCTCGAACAAAATCTCACCGAAAGCTCATTTTTTGAGATATCACCCTCAAATTTGGAACACAACTTATTTCAATTTATGGCTTTGATTTTCTAGGCGTTTTAGAGTTCAACTTGTTTCATAAAATATATATTTTGTATAAAATAATGTTCATAAATAATTTTCATAAACTTAAACTTATATAACTATTTTTTGGATTTACTTTTTTTTTTTTACTTCAGCAGTAATCTGCCAAGGGTCTTCTTTAAAATAAGTCTGTGCTCCCAAGCTTCAAATTTTTATGACCGTTTTTTGA
>NW_027508717.1:332500-340000 GCF_051911475.1 Siphateles boraxobius | reverse complement strand
ATAATAGTCGAACCATCAGCGTAAGGATTCGTCTCATCATCCATTATGCAAGCGGCATCACAAAGACACGCAGAGTCCGACTGCAGGACACTAAACTGGGTCACGGGACACACACACACACACTTCTTTAACATCACAGGGCAATAAACGAATAAAGCACACACTCCAGAGAGGAACGGATGGACGCAGACCTGAAGATGGCGGATGAAACGAGGCGGAAAAAACATTTTGATGTTTACACACTTTACGATCTAAAGGCAATAAAAAACACCAACCAGAACCTGTTCATAGTGCTGTTTACTAAGGCAAGCATCACTAGTGCTGATACTTTTAGAAGTCACAACTAGGGTTGGGAATTGAAAATCTCTTCCAGAATACTTGAGGTCTGGAATCAGATACTTTTTATAAAATTAAAATTTATCGTGCTATATAAATTTGTGCTCCTTATCGATTCCTTTGAGTATTTTTGATATGACTTTAAACCACTGAAGCGCGAGAGACTATTTTCTGTGTTCGTGTGTATCAGTATATTGGATCCGTGCAGCTCTTAAAGTGACAGCACTAATATTCCTGCAGTCTCTATAATAACACTAATCAAACGACAAAAGACTTAGAAAATGTACTCGTTCTTCACTGAATAACTTTTGTAACTATATTTGTAATGTATATTTTATTTATAAAGTGTTATTTTATATTTGAATAGTTTGTGAACCTGAAAACCTGAAAATCTGCTGTTAATTTCAATCGTATCTTTGGTCAGCTGTATCTATTTGTTGCGATTGCTAATTTTTTTATTTGCTCTTTATTAATTACTGAGTGTTTACTTGTCTTTAATAATGCTTGAAATGTATGTTAGTTAGCCTAGTTGTTTTTCTATACCACAGGCAAACGTTCCTTGTGTAAGTGTTTAGCCTGTTGATTTCTGTACATGAAGCTGATATTCACTCAGTCGGTGTAACACAAGCTGATATTCACTCAGTCGGTGTAACACAAGCTCATATTCACTCAGTCGGTGTAACACAAGCTCATATTCACTCAGTCGGTGTAACACAAGCTGATATTCACTCAGTCGGTGTAACACAAGCTGATATTCACTCAGTCGGTGTAACACAAGCTCATATTCACTCAGTCGGTGTAACACAAGCTCATATTCACTCAGTCGGTGTAACACAAGCTGATATTCACTCAGTCGGTGTAACACAAGCTGATATTCACTCAGTCGGTGTAACACAAGCTCATATTCACTCAGTCGGTGTAACACAAGCTCATATTCACTCAGTCGGTGTAACAAGCTGATATTCACTCAGTCGGTGTAACACAAGCTGATATTCACTCAGTCGGTGTAACACAAGCTCATATTCACTCAGTCGGTGTAACACAAGCTGATATTCACTCAGTCGGTGTAACACAAGCTCATATTCACTCAGTCGGTGTAACAAGCTGATATTCACTCAGTCGGTGTAACACAAGCTGATATTCACTCAGTCGGTGTAACACAAGCTCATATTCACTCAGTCGGTGTAACACAAGCTGATATTCACTCACTCGGTGTAACACAAGGTGATATTCACTCAGTTGGTGTAACACAAGCTGATATTCACTCAGTCGGTGTAACACAAGCCGATATTCACTCAGTCGGTGTAACACAAGCTCATATTCACTCAGTCGGTGTAACACAAGCTCATATTCACTCAGTCAGTGTAACACAAGGTGATATTCACTCAGTCGGTGTAACACAAGCTGATATTCACTCAGTCGGTGTAACACAAGCTGATATTCACTCAGTCGGTGTAACACAAGCTCATATTCACTCAGTCGGTGTAACACAAGGTGATATTCACTCAGTCGGTGTAACAAGCTCATATTCACTCAGTCGGTGTAACACAAGCTCATATTCACTCAGTTGGTGTAACACAAGCTCATATTTCACTCAGTCGGTGTAACACAAGGTGATATTCACTCAGTCGGTGTAACACAAGCTGATATTCACTCAGTCGGTGTAACACAAGCTCATATTCACTCAGTCGGTGTAACAAGCTCATATTCACTCAGTCGGTGTAACACAAGCTCATATTCACTCAGTTGGTGTAACACAAGCTCATATTTCACTCAGTCGGTGTAACACAAGGTGATATTCACTCAGTCGGTGTAACACAAGCTCATATTCACTCAGTCGGTGTAACACAAGCTGATATTCACTCAGTCGGTGTAACACAAGCTGATATTCACTCAGTCGGTGTAACACAAGCTGATATTCACTCAGTCGGTGTAACACAAGCTCATATTCACTCAGTCGGTGTAACACAAGCTGATATTCACTCAGTCGGTGTAACACAAGCTGATATTCACTCAGTCGGTGTAACACAAGCTCATATTCACTCAGTCGGTGTAACACAAGCTCATATTCACTCAGTCGGTGTAACACAAGCTCATATTCACTCAGTCGGTGTAACACAAGCTGATATTCACTCAGTCGGTGTAACACAAGCTCATATTCACTCAGTCGGTGTAACACAAGCTCATATTCACTCAGTCGGTGTAACACAAGCTCATATTCACTCAGTCGGTGTAACACAAGCTGATATTCACTCAGTCGGTGTAACACAAGCTGATATTCACTCAGTCGGTGTAACAAAAGCTGATATTCACTCAGTCGGTGTAACACAAGCTCAAATATTCACTCAGTCGGTGTAACACAAGCTCATATTCACTCAGTCGGTGTAACACAAGCTGATATTCACTCAGTCAGTGTAACAAAAGCTGATATTCACTCAGTCGGTGTAACACAAGCTCAAATATTCACTCAGTCGGTGTAACACAAGCTCATATTCACTCAGTCGGTGTAACACAAGCTGATATTCACTCAGTCGGTGTAACACAAGCTGATATTCACTCAGTCGGTGTAACACAAGCTGATATTCACTCAGTCGGTGTAACACAAGCTCAAATATTCACTCAGTCGGTGTAACACAAGCTCATATTCACTCAGTCGGTGTAACACAAGCTGATATTCACTCAGTCAGTGTAACACAAGCTGATATTCACTCAGTCGGTGTAACACAAGCTCATATTCACTCAGTCGGTGTAACACAAGCTCATATTCACTCAGTCGGTGTAACACAAGCTGATATTCACTCAGTCGGTGTAACACAAGCTGATATTCACTCAGTCGGTGTAACACAAGCTGATATTCACTCAGTCGGTGTAACAAGCTCATATTCACTCAGTCGGTGTAACACAAGCTCATATTCACTCAGTCGGTGTAACACAAGCTCATATTCACTCAGTCGGTGTAACACAAGCTGATATTCACTCAGTCGGTGTAACACAAGCTCATATTCACTCAGTCGGTGTAACACAAGCTCATATTCACTCAGTCGGTGTAACACAAGCTCATATTCACTCAGTCGGTGTAACACAAGCTGATATTCACTCAGTCGGTGTAACACAAGCTGATATTCACTCAGTCGGTGTAACACAAGCTCAAATATTCACTCAGTCGGTGTAACACAAGCTCATATTCACTCAGTCGGTGTAACACAAGCTGATATTCACTCAGTCAGTGTAACACAAGCTGATATTCACTCAGTCGGTGTAACACAAGCTCATATTCACTCAGTCGGTGTAACACAAGCTCATATTCACTCAGTCGGTGTAACACAAGCTGATATTCACTCAGTCGGTGTAACACAAGCTGATATTCACTCAGTCGGTGTAACACAAGCTGATATTCACTCAGTCGGTGTAACAAGCTCATATTCACTCAGTCGGTGTAACACAAGCTCATATTCACTCAGTCGGTGTAACACAAG
Organism: Siphateles boraxobius; assembly: GCF_051911475.1. NCBI lineage: Eukaryota > Metazoa > Chordata > Actinopteri > Cypriniformes > Leuciscidae > Siphateles > Siphateles boraxobius. The sequence goes on along the minus strand of NW_027508717.1, from coordinate 336,188 downwards.
CTCATATTCACTCAGTCGGTGTAACACAAGCTGATATTCACTCAGTCGGTGTAACACAAGCTCATATTCACTCAGTCGGTGTAACACAAGCTCATATTCACTCAGTCGGTGTAACACAAGCTCATATTCACTCAGTCGGTGTAACACAAGCTGATATTCACTCAGTCGGTGTAACAAAAGCTGATATTCACTCAGTCGGTGTAACACAAGCTCAAATATTCACTCAGTCGGTGTAACACAAGCTCATATTCACTCAGTCGGTGTAACACAAGCTGATATTCACTCAGTCAGTGTAACAAAAGCTGATATTCACTCAGTCGGTGTAACACAAGCTGATATTCACTCAGTCGGTGTAATATTACCTGTGTCGCTGGTGTGGGAGGCTCATGGTGTTACTGTGGTGAAGGTAGAAGTCTGTGGGCAGTTCCCAGAGATGAGGCTTTGATTCACACGGCTGGAAGACCTGCAGGAACAGGTTTATAGCATCCTGTCTGTCTGCATCTGAGAGAGAGACACACACACACACATTACATACATAATACATAACACTTCTCATGTCTGACCAAATCTTAGTTTAAGCTTGTTTTACATTCATGCATTTGGCAGATGCTTTTATCCAATGCAACTTCCATTGCATTCAACGCAATCTACATTTTATTAGCTCAAGCATTTCCTGGGATTCGAACTCATGACCTTGACATCGCTAGGCAGATGTTTTAACCAAAATTTATTTAATTGAATTTTTATTTTATTATTCATTTTATTATATTATATTTATTTATTCAATACTGTTATTTAATATCATTTTTTATTATTTTAATTTTAAATTTGAATTACATTGGGCATTACATTCAAGGTATTTTTATATAAAAAATTATATAAACTTATATATTTTATATATTTTTTGTGTGTATTTTATTTCATAATGTTAATGTATTGATTTGTTTTTCATTTTATTATTTAATAGTATTGTATTTAATTTTACAATTTAACTGAATATTTTATTTTCACTTAACATTAAAGTGCCACTTGTCCTTTAATCGTATAGTTTATTATTATAAATTTGTATAATTATATAATATTATAATCTTTTTAAATACATATTACTTAAGTGTTGTATTTTATCTAATTATTTATTTTATTTTATTATTTTAATGTATTATAATGCATTTTAATTGACCGCATTTTTTTATTTATTTCATATTATTTCATATTATAAAAGAGTGATGATTGTTGCGCTCAGGGGTCCATGTGCTGAAAACCAAGAGTTAATCGACAAGCACAATTAGACTCGTTCCTCGTTATCCCTCAAGGCCATTTCAGCATCTTTCTAATGAAATAAAGCTGAGATGAGAAGTTGCATTAGTGCAAGAGCATGTTCACCCAGAAAACATCACATGGAAAAGCCTGACACTCCAGCGAATCCTTAACTACATGATATGCTACGATGAAAACCTTGTTTTTACACATAGCATGTTTAATCATCATAAAAATGTAACAATACCAAAGATTTTACTTTTTTATTAACATTACATCAATTTCCATTATGAAAGTGCTGAAATAGGCTTCACTTTGTAATGCAATATAATTGGTCTTCTTTGACTTTGGGGTGAAAAACAACATATGCTTGAGATTCACCTGTTAAACAACATTTATATACAACATCACAGTTTCTAATGTCGGCTCGAGACTGCGTCTGCGATGATGATTCGTTTCAGGAGAATTTATACGCTGTTAAATTAAGGCCCTGAATGAGAGGATGCTATAAATACAGCAGAGAGAACAATAAAAGAAGGGAAAAGCAGAGTCTGAAGAACGGCTAAAACAGGCAGAAAGTGTCCAGCGTAATCAGCGCATTAAATCAAAACACAAAACCCTTTCCTTCATCAACTGATACACTGCAAAAATAATGTTCTTCAAGACACATTTAGTGGAAATGCACAAATGACGTAGGAACCAATTTGATCTCAAGATCAAAATTCACGTCACACGACTGTTATGTAAGCTGAACCTCTTTGAACCAATATATTTACTTGAGACTTGTATATGTATGTATATATATATAAAATATAATTGAGATTTATTTATTCATTATTTTAAATATGTATAGTTATGAATCACTCAGAATATAAAAAGGGTCAGTTTTATCATCTAAAGACTATATATATATATATATATACAAATATTTTTTCAATTAATGTTAACAAAATAGTATAATATTATAAAAAAAATCTAAACAAAATAATATAAAATATTATAATTAAAATAACTAAAATTAAAACATAAAAAAACAAATAAAAGCTATAAACGAAAAAAAACAGAACTAATAAAAATGGCAAAAACACTTACAAGTAAATTACTACAACTTGTGATAAAATGAAAATATAAAATATAAAAAAGAATTAAAAATATTAATAAAGGCTATATTAGCATCCCAATGATACAAAATAACACTGGAATAAGCGGAAAAAAAAACACCATCTTTTAAAAAGCAGTTTTACACGCATTCAAAATCATAAAATGCATAAATGTAAAAAAAAGTATAAAACAAACATCTTAAAGTAACACCAGGTAACGTTTGCTCTCGGGGTCCCCCTACAGTTGGGAAACAGTATTGTCCTCTACTATTGTCGTAAACTCTGTCATCGTGCATTTGTTGACAACCATGATAGCCCTGAACACTGTCGGAGGAGGTCACATGCAGGTGTTCTGCTTGCGTCGCGTGTGAAATGTCTTCATCCCAGGTACAGTGGCATATATTTCAGCATGTCATATGAATATAATTTCATGGGTTTTATTTTTTTTCTAACGACAAATGATCGCGATGATCACGTTTACAAGCCAGTGTCATTATAGTAGCCTAGTCTATTGGTTACCGTTTTACTGAATCTATATGATACTTCAATGCAATGTTTGAGTGGTAGATAATAACCATATATCGTCATTATTATAATATCAAGCTACCATAAATAAATCCGCAAATTTTACAAATCGATTTGCATTATAGCTTGAGGCAAGACAAATAATCATTACCTGATTCTTGAAGATAAACGGAGGATAAGATAGCTTCCGTAACATAGTCAGGCAGACAAAAAAACACCCCAGACTACGCGGTGTCATTGTGTTAAATGTTACCCAGATACAATAGTGCTATTTTCTGATTGGCTAACAACACCAGACGAACAACACCAGAGGAGACGCGCTTGAATTCATGCCTGTTCCACAGTGTGAGCGGCGCGGCCAGAGTTTTGGGCGGCATATTAAATATATTACAAATAGTTTTTCAGCGTGAGAAATACAATGTATGGCGGGAGAGCGTGACAAAAGACCGAAATGAGTGACTGTCACGCTCAATGCGTGACACTTGACAGCCCTGCGATTTTAAGGAAGTGGGGGTGGTGCTGGAAGTGACGTATATGCCGTAAAGCAGTCGAGTTTTGTAGTTCTCTTTGTTCGCCGGTTACTACCCGAAACCCGAAGTTTAAACGCTACAGACCCCGTCATGCTATGGCAGACGTGTCATTCAACCTATTGTAAGTCGATGTACCATCACAAGAGACTTGGAAATATATTATGAAGGTTGAAAAGTTACCTGGTGTTACTTTAAAGACATTTTCTACATGTCTATTTAAAATGACAGAAAAAGTCTTGGAGATGAATTGCAAATGAGCAAACGCCATCAATCATA
>NW_027508717.1:315000-325000 GCF_051911475.1 Siphateles boraxobius | reverse complement strand
AATAGTTTAGACAGGTAGTTAGGTAGATATTCCTGCATGTTCCCAAACTACCACTTTTAATGAATCTACAACTAAAATAAAAATGAATCTACAACTAAAATAAAAACAGTTTTATAAAAATATATATATAAAAAGCATATCTAAAAGAAAGAAAATGTAGAACTGAAACTTTTCAACACCTAGTGAACAAAGGCAGATATCTCTTAAGGCAAGTTTTAAAAGTGTTTTTAAAGTTTTCATATCTCACGAACGATATTAAAGTCCCCCTGTAGTCAATCATTTGATCCCTTAAAACATCTTAGATCACCAAAATGACATATTTAAAGTTTTTTCCTTTAAAAAACAAAATATAACAAAAAAGATAACAAAAAAAATGTTATCTTGCCTTAAAATATCTTGAATGTAATTCGACACCCTTGCCTCATTTAGTATGCGTGGTTCTATGAATATGCAAATGAGCCCCGCCTCCACTCACTCACTCACTCAGAGATCCACTCGTTGACGATCACACGTTGATCTGATTGGTTACAAGGTAGTTTGTGACATCAGAAACACCAGCGATTTCAAACCGTGTTTTTGAGACTGTCTTTGGTTCACTGCAGTTTTAAGCAGAAAATACTCAGCAATGCTGTCGACTTATGAATTTACACATGATTTGTCTTAAAGCGTATTAAAAACACCACATAGACATATAAACAACATTAAAAACTTAATTTTCACCACAGGGGGACTTTAAATAAAGTGTTAAAATATCGTCTCGTCTTGTTCTCATGATCCCAATATCATGTATCGCCTCATCTCATGAGATAAGTGTATCATCACACCCCTAATAAACACTAGTGCGAACAATGATAAAAAATAAAGCATTGAATCTTTAACAACTACCACTTTTAATGCATCTACATCTAAACAACAACATAAAACCAGCCAAAGTGAGAGTGGTGTTTTAATATCGCAATCAAATATGCACTGAATGGACCAGATTGAGAGTCAACATGGAGCAGTTTTGATGCCGAGAGTCTGACCTTTGGACTGGAGATTATTGACAAACCTGTAATCTGCCATTCGGTGTGACCTTCCCTCCCAGATCGCCCCACCTGAACAACAAAAGACAGTTTGATGAGAGTGTGTTGATGCAAACGGCTCCACTAGACCTCAGAACAGACGCTCTGCTGTTTCAGTGCTTCATCACGAGGACCATCAGAGGATCTACAGAAACAAATGCTGGAAAACAACAAAAACGCTGGCGTTTACTTCAGCTGTGACTCAGACGGGAGGTCGCGACCTTTCTCAGCTCTTATGAGAGGACAGAAATAGCGTATTGAAGCACTGTACACATATTCTGCCCATGTGGAGTTCATCTGGATTCATACGGTTTCTCTGAAGTTTCATTAAAACAGAATCCACTGGTAGTCCATTGGTCTCTATGATCCATAATGCTATTCCTCCTTCTTTCATTGATTGATTGATTGATTGATTGAGTGTTTTTTGCATCATATGGCCTTGCAGAAGCGGATTCTATCTTCATGTGAAACAAAAAGCATTGATTTCTAGGGGTTTTCAGCTTTTTAGCAGTGAAAAAATGAATGTCGCTAACAAAAAACAAACATTTCTGATAAACTCCTGCGGGAAACATTTGCAAAATATTCCCCCCATGATTTGCGTGCAGCAAACGTGCTCAGCGGAGTTTGAATGAGTCTGAAATTCAATATTATATATATATATAAACAATATTGCACTACAAACGCGATAAGGTTCTTCCTAGTATTTTTGTCTTGTTTTCTGGCACAAATATCAAAATTTTATTAAATCAAGATACATTTACTTGAGAAGCAAAACATATTTTTTTGCTTGTTTTTACTTTAAGCCTAAACGCTTCATTTTGATCTTTTATTTTTTTTTAGAAAACAAGGCTTCATTTCTTAAGTCATTTCGATGCTCAAGTAAATGCATCTTGATTTAAGAATTTTTAGATATTTGAGTAACACTTTACTTAAAGCTTTTATTTACATAATGCATTATAGAGGTTTTTAACGCATTAATTATGTATTTTATGATCTCCTGAATAATTGTAACCACAGTTATAATGCATTATAATTATGGTTGGGTATTGTTTGAATTTTAACGATTGCGATTCTGCTTATCGATTCCTAACTTTGATTCCAATAAGGTAAAAAAAAAAAGTATATCATTCATATTTTGTCTTATTGCAAAACATTTAATTGTAGCAGAATCTCATGAACAAAAACCAAAAGGCTAAAGAACACTATACCTGTGGTTTAAAAATACCATAGAAAAACAACTAGCTTAACTAATATAAATTTCAAGCGTTAAAGACAATTAAATACTCAGTAATTAAAAAATAACAAATATAAAATTAGCAAATCGCAACAAATAGATAGAACTGAACAAAGATACGATTTAAATAGTGTTTTAAGATTTTCAGCTGTTATTTTTTTACAGGTAAGATTTTTAAAGAAACTGTAATCAAATGTAAAATAACTGCACTTTATAAATAAAATATACATTACAAATATAGTTACAAAAGTTATTCAGTGAAGAAGGAGTACATTTTCTAAGTCTTTTGTCGTTTGATTAGAGTTAATATAGAGACGGCAGGAATATTAGTGCTGTCACTTTAAGAGCTGCACGGATCCAATATACTGATACACACGAACACAGAAAACAGAGTCTCTCGCGCTTCAGTGGTTTAAAGTCATATTCAAATCACATATTATGGGTATGTGCGCAGCACCGAAAATGTTTTTCCATTTTCAATTCCCAACCCTAATTATAATCTATTCAATGTTGCACCTTTAGAAAGTATAATGCATTAAAACACGTGATAACCAGTTTTAGATGCAACAAGGGATCTGAAAATACTATAATGCATTTTACCTTTGTTTACAATTATTTATTATGAAAAGGTATGATGCATTATAATGTACATTATAAAGGCTTTAGTGTTACCGGTATTTGTCCTAGAAAACAAGGGGAAAATACTCAGGATCTTATTCCATCTTTTGCATGTCATTGCATTTCTGAAACACGCTTTGCGTTTGTGGACTAAAATGATCCTCATGTTAAACAAACATTCACCTTTCATCAGGACGTATGGTGTGGCAGTAGAAGTCGGGTCGATTAACGAAGAAGCCCGTCCTCTTCACCACGTTCTCAGCGATCATACTGAGGCGGTCCAACACGTTACACAGTTTACTGCACAAACAAAGAGAGATAACCTCGAGCGCAGGAAGGATGAGGACATTACTTCTGTTACATCATTTTCATTATTTCGTTTTTGTTTTTACAAAATGCATATATACACTACTGCTCAAAAGTAAAAAAAAAAAAAAAAATGATAGAAATTAATACTTTTATTCAGCAAGGCCGCATTAAATTGACCAAAAGTGTCAGTAAAGACATTTATAATGTTAAAAAAGATTCTATTTGAATAAAATGCTGTTCTTTTGAACTTTCTATTCACCGTTGAAGGGTTTACTCAGAGAAAGTCAAGAAAAAGTTGCTAGCATTAAATTATTTACACATGATTTAACATTTTGCTGACATAATTTAACACATTGCTTGCATGTTTTTACATGTTTCTAACATGATTTAACACTTTGCTGGCATCTTTTAGCATGTTGAACACATGATTAGCCTTTTGCTAGCATGTTACTAACATGATTCAAAACATAGCTAACATGTTTTAACATGTTATTAGAATGATTTTGCACATTGCTAACACGTTTTAACATGACTAACACATTGCTATCATGTTTTAACATGATTTACACATTGCTAACATGTTGCTGGCATGATTTAACAAGTTGTTAGCATGTTTTAACATGCTGCTGGCATAATGTGACAAGTTGCTAGCATGATAAGCACATTGTTAGCATGTTGATAGCATGATAAGAAAATTGATAACATATTTTAACATTGCTAACATAATTGACATGTTACTAAGATGAATAGCATGTTACAAGCAGGTTTTATCAAGTTGCTAGAATGCATTATTTTGCTAACATGTTGTTAACATGAATTGGCATGTTGCTAGCATGTTTTAACATGATACTAATATGTTTAGATGTGAGACTAACATGTTTAAACGTATTGCTAACATGATTTAACACGTTGCTAGCATCAATTAGCATGTTGCTAACATGATTTAACACGTTGCTAGCATAAATTAGCATGTTTCTAGCATGAATTAGCATGTTGCTAACATGAATTAACATGTTGCTAGCATGATTTAGCATGTTGCTTACATTTCCTAAGCTAGTTGCTAGGCTTTCATAGTGATAGATGGATAGTTGATGAAGCTTAAACACTCTATTATTAGAGTTCTTGTTCTAAAGTTTTGCCCTCCTCAATGAAAGTCAGTGGGATTTTCCGTAGTTTTAATCGTCCACTTATCGAAAATCTTAAGTCGGATCGGTCAGAAAAATATAGCAACCCGAGTCAGAACAGTCTGAAGCTCTGAGCAGAGTTTGGTGATTGTAGGAGGAGATACATTCATAATAATATTTCATAATTTTTACGGTAACACTTAACAATAAGGTTTCATTTGTTACTATATTTGTTAATCTTTGTAAATGTTAGTTAATAAAATACAGCTGTTCATGTTACTTCAAAGTGCAATAACTAATGCACACACTTTTGATTTTAATAATATATTAGCAAATGTTGTAATTAATATTAAAGGTGCAGTGTGTGATTTTAAGCGGCATCTAGTGGTGAGTTTGTGAACTGCACCCAACAGAAGTTACGCTGGCCGACAGGAAGTGATGTCATCAACTGAGACAGCAGAGAGTAGCCAGCTAAACAATGAGGTTTCTTTACAAAGATAAAGTAAGAAATTATGTTTACTTAATTATTCAGTAAAACAAATTGTTATTGCGAATATTATTGTTATTCGTTCATCATTGTGTCAGTGTTTTATTCGCTTCTTTGCGCGAAGAATAACACAGTGACGAAACGCATGTCCGTTCAGGGCCACCGTAGAAACATGTGTAGAGAGAAAACGGCTCATTCTAAGGTAATTAAAACATAACGGTTCATTAAGTAATGTCTTTATACACCACTGAAAACATCCTCCTAAATATTACACAGTGGACCTTTAAGTAAGATTAATAAATGTTGAATAAGTATCATTATTAGTTATGTTAACTAATGAATCCTATTGTAAAGTGTCACCATTTTTAATGCATTTCAAATAAATGCAGTCTTGCTGAGTAGAAGAGTTCCCGAAACACACACACACACACACACACACACACACACACACACACACACGCACCTCTTGGTGTATCGGGCCATGTCCCAGGCGATGTACTCGATGCCGTGCTCCGGCGGGAGGAACTGGTTCAGGTTTGTGATGGCGGGATAAAGCTCCTCGCTCAGGATCTTCTCATGCTTCCTCTTCTCTCGCTTCTGAGGAAATCAAAACCCCCAAACCAGCGATTATTACACCGATTCAAACACTTAAAAACTGAACTAAATCTGCTCACAATCCTGCAATAGCAATTTCGGGTTGACAAACATGTAGTTAAACTGTGGCAAAAAAACAGCAGCAAATCTTTGGGAATAACAGCCAATTTCGTAGTATAAAATACTATTTCAGTCTTTCTACTTAAAATTTGTATGTTTAAAGGCACAGTATGTAAGTTTGGACACTAGAGGTCGCTTACTCATAACATTAACAAAAGCACACACAGGGATCCCAAGTGTCACGCATTGAGCGTGACAGCCACTCGTTTCGGTCTTTTGTCACGCACTCCCGCCACACATTGTGTTTCTCGCGCGAATAAAACTATTTATAATATATTTAATACGACGCGCCGCTCTCACTGTAGAACCGGCAGGAATCAAGCGCGTCTCCTCTGGAGTTCTTACTCCAGCCCGCCACTTATCAGCCAATCAGAAAATAGCACTATTGTATCCGGGTAAGATTTAACGCAACAACCAATGAAAAAAATAAGCATATCCTGGAATTGTTCACGTGATTCTGTTACAACATCTTCCGAAGGAAACACTGGAGCTCCGAACGTCACTTTGATCACGGAGTAACTCATGATCCTGTTTTAATGTTACAACAAATTCTCAACTTGTTTGACAAGAGAGTTTCCCAGATAATTAGCATCACTTTTTCACGAGTGTCTGTAACTTAGCCAAGAGTTTTACAGCCTGTCTACTAGGGCTGGGTAAAAAATATCGATTTCTCGATTTTAATTGATTCTCATCTTTACGAACCGATATCGACTCTTAAATCCCAAGAATCGATTAGTCATCCTGTTTTCAGTTGATGAATGAATGGAACATTGTAGCGCGCATCCCATCCAATAAACGCAATAATCTTTGTGCTGTGTTACTATTGATATGAAACAATGTCTCAGATCTCAAATTACGTCCATTTTCTTACGAAATTCAAAAACATAACCGTTTTGGCGCTGTGGCGTGAGATCGCTCTGATCACTACCAGTTACAGCGTGAAATAAACAAGAATGAGCATCTGAAAGTGTGTTAAAAAATAGAGTACAACTTATCGAAATCTTTATTGTCACATGGAATCGCTCAATCATTGTTTCAACCGTGGAAAGGCGTCATGCAATGCAATGTCATGTAACGTCACATTTACCTCAGAGAAACCATATCCAGTGACCATGAACTCGTTAGTCAGCTAGAAAAATTAACTCTAGAGAGGAGCATTTTGCTAAATACATGCACCATATTACATATTCATTATAATTTATGTTCTTCAATATTTAATGCATGTTTTAATAAATCTGGCAAGTTTTTATGACAGCCACCATTTAAATGTTTAGATTTCATATAACTTTATTATTAGAAAAATAAATAAAAGTGTAATAATTTAATAATTTAAGTGTTTGTATACAAATCAGTAAATCTTTACCTTTAATATTAGGCTATAGTAGGCTAATGAAACAATTTTAATGATACAACTGACTCCCAGTTTACAGCATTGGTTAAGAGATTTGTTTTCCTTAAGAAAATTTGCCATGTATCGTACCTGATATCCAAAATAATCAATATTGAATCAAATCGAATCGGAATCGAATTGCAAGCTTGTGAATCGAAATCGAATCGAACTGTGAAATTTGTGTCAATACCCAGCCCTACTGTCTACTGACAACACCTGCTCAGAACAAGTCTAGGCCTAGTCATATTTTCGCTATCACACGATGACTGACATATTGTCATGAAACCCCCCCCCCCCCCCCCCATTCACTGATTTACATCACAATCATCAGAATTTAATCTCACTGTTTGTGCATATAAACATCAGCATCTGCATCATTTGCATATTTCTCTCTATATCATCTAAATGAGTCATAAAAGCATCGACTGAGATCCTCAACATCCCTGGAGAACATCAGAGCTGAGCAGCGAAGCACATGATGTGGATGTAGACTCAAACACAACGTCCAGCTCCTCTATCGGGAACAATGACTAATCCAAGAAGAAGACGAGTAAGACATTATCACACACACACAAACACACACAGCAGGAACACACACACCAGAAACACACACGGCAGAAACACACACACACACAGAAACACACACACACGGCAGGAACACACACACACACACACACACACACACGGCAGAAACACACACGGCAGAAACACACACGGCAGAAACACACACGGCAGAAACACACACGGCAGAAACACAGACGGCAGAAACACACACACACACAGAAACACACACACAGAAACACACACACATGGCAGAAACACACACGGCAGAAACACACACACAGAAACAAACACACAGAAACACACACGGCAGAAACACACACACAGAAACACACACGGCAGAAACACACACGGCAGAAACACACACACAGAAACACACACGGCAGAAACACACACACAGAAACAAACATGGCAGAAACACACACGGCAGAAACACACACAGAAACACACACACAGAAACACACACACAGAAACACACACGGCAGAAACACACACACAGAAACAAACATGGCAGAAACACACACACAGAAACACACACGGCAGAAACACACACAGAAACACACACACAGAAACACACACGGCAGAAACACACACGGCAGAAACATACACGCAGAAACACACACGCAGAAACACACACGGCAGAAACACACACGGCAGAAACACACACGGCAGAAACATACACGCAGAAACACACACGGCAGAAACACACACGGCAGAAACATATACGCAGAAACACACACGGCAGAAACACACACACAGAAACACACACGGCAGAAACATATACGCAGAAACACACACGGCAGAAACACACACGCAGAAACACACACGGCAGAAACACACACGGCAGAAACACACACGGCAGAAACATACACGCAGAAACACACACAAAGAAACACACACGGCAGAAACACACACGGCAGAAACATATACGCAGAAACACACACGGCAGAAACACACACACAGAAACACACACGGCAGAAATACACACGCAGAAACACACACGGCAGAAACACACACACAGAAACACACACGGCAGAAACAGACACACACAGAAACACAGAAACACACACGGCAGAAACACACAGAAACACACACGGCAGAAACACACACGCAGAAACACACATGGCAGAAACACACAGAAACAGACACACACAGAAACACACATGGCAGAAACACACAGAAACACACACGGCAGAAACACACACGCAGAAACACACGGCAGAAACACACACACGGCAGAAACAGACACACACAGAAACACACATGGCAGAAACAGACACACACAGAAACACACATGGCAGAAACACACAGAAACACACACGGCAGAAACATACACGCAGAAACACACACGCAGAAACACACACGCAGAAACACACACGCAGAAACACACACAGCAGAAACACACACGGCAGAAACACATACACAGAAACACACACGGCAGAAACACACACACAGAAACACACATGGCAGAAACAGACACACACAGAAACACACATGGCAGAAACACACAGAAACACACACGGCAGAAACACACACGGCAGAAACATACACGCAGAAACACACACGCAGAAACACACACGCAGAAACACACACGGCAGAAACACACACGGCAGAAACACACACGGCAGAAACACACACACAGAAACACACACACAGAAACACACACACAGAAACACACACGCAGAAATACACACATGGCAGAAACACACACACAGAAACACACATGGCAGAAACACACACACAGAAACACACACACAGAAACACACACACAGAAACACACACACAGAAACACACACGCAGAAATACACACGGCAGAAACACACACACAGAAACACACATGGCAGAAACACACACGCAGAAACACACATGGCAGAAACACACACACAGAAACACACACGGCAGAAACACACACGGCAGAAACACACACGCAGAAACACAGAAACACACACGGCAGAAACACACACGCAGAAACACAGAAACACACACGGCAGAAACACACACGGCAGAAACACACATGGCAGAAACACACACGGCAGAAACACACACACAGAAACACACACGCAGAAACACACACGGCAGAAACATACACACAGAAACACACACGGCAGAAACACACACAGAAACACACACGGCAGAAACACACACGGCAGAAACACACACAGCAGAAACACACACGGCAGAAACACACACACAGAAACACACACACAGAAACACACACGCAGAAACACACACACAGAAACATACACGCAGAAACACACACGGCAGAAACACACACGGCAGAAACACACACGGCAGAAACACACACACAGAAACACACACACAGAAACACACACGGCAGAAACACACACGGCAGAAACACACACACAGAAACACACACACCAGAAACACACACACCAGAAACACACACACAGAAACACACACGGCAGAAACACACACGGCAGAAACACACACGGCAGAAACACACACACACTGAAACACACACGGCAGAAACACACACAC
>NW_027508717.1:287500-312500 GCF_051911475.1 Siphateles boraxobius | reverse complement strand
TACTTTCATTCAGCAAGGATGCATTACACTGACCAGAAGTGACAGTGAAGACATTTATAATGTTACGAAAGATTATATTTCAAATAAATGCTGCTCATTTTTAACTTTCTATCAAAGAATCCTGAACAAGGTTTTCACAAAAATATGACTATTTTCAACACTGATAATAATCATAACTGTTTCCTGAGCAGCAAATCATCATATTATAGTGATTTCTGAAGGATCATGTGACACTGAAGACTGGAGTAATGATGCTGAAAATTCAGCTTTGATCACAGGAATAAATTACACTTTACTAGATATTCACATAGAAAAAACACTTTTAAATTGTAATAAAGTTTCACCATTTTTACTGTATTTTTGATCAAATAAATGCAGCCTTGGACTCACACTGCAAAAAAAACTGTGATTGTCCTAAACAAACAGGCTTCATTTCCTTTATGCAAAGTATTGAGTTAGAATGTATTGCTATATCAGCTTCTAAAGACTATTTAGTGGAAGATCATAATCAAACATTCAGCAATTCTGCACAACCAATGTCTATAAAGATCATTTAGTTGTACGTGTGGGAAGAACTGTAAATGTTTTCCTGGGTCCATCTCGAAAAATCATTATTTTAATGCGTGTCCTAATAAAAAGAAAACATCTCTGGACAAATACATGTTGACAGTCAATATTACAGTGCTACAATATTGATATTTTTGATTTTAAATATCAATATCTCCCAATATTATTTCTTAGTAAAATGATGTTTAAATGCTTAGTTTTATGATCAAAAAATATAATGCAATGCAATACAATGATGATTGACAGATGAACAAATAAATTCCTCAAAAGCCTGATGATCATAGTTAACACTCATTATTCGTCTAATAAATGATGTCTGATAATCAAGTAAACCTGCTTTCGTGCAGATGAAATATTACTAACAATTTCAAATTTATTTGAACGTTTACTTGATAAAATCAGGTCAGATTTCACAGCAGAAAAACTTGAGCTGAAGGACGTTTGTACAGTTACAATAAAAGACTTTTACTTGATAAAAGAGTCTAAACTATCAATCAGACCTTAAAAAAATCATGTAAAATATTATACAGTAGGATTTATAGGGTTAATTCTGATTTATTATATGTAATCATTTTGTTAGTTATTTAAGTCAAATATATTTAGCGTATTTATTCCTTTTATATAGGCATATATATATAAAAAAAAATGATATTTGTATCAAATATCATTGTAACATTTTCTTTTAATCATCCTGGCGACCCATAATCAAGTAAATCTGCTTCAGTGCAGATGAAATATTACTAAGAATATGATATTTCCAAAAAGGGCGTGTCACCTTGACGAGGTTGAGGATGATGATGGGCGATCCGAATCTCTGCAGCATCTGATCGAAGTGAAGAGCAGCGACGTGAGCGTACGGGTCGGCCTGGTCCACTGCAGAGACAACAACAGCAGCTTTTCTTTAATAAACTAATATAAATACATGCATTAGAAATATTTTCACTCCTATTTCATGTTAACTAATAAACAACACAAATGTTTCTATATTTTTTAATGGCTTTAGTTAAAGGTGCTGTATGCAACTTTTTCACTCTACTAAATCATGAAAAATACCGTAATAATATGTGTGCATATATTGAGGAAACATGCTGAGCTCACAAACTCGTTTCTCTGAAAAACACTTCTATTCTACAGCCAGTGATTTTACTTTGAAATGTGCGTTTCCAGGCTGGAATGTTTGTTATTGTTTTGATCTGTGATATTGCATGTTGCTAATTTTCATTGTTCATGCGCTCGTTCCTGTTGCACGTTTCAAACGATCTTTTGAATTCGACTGCAGTACCTATTTCAACCACTAGTTGTAGTTCTTACAGACTGCACCTTTAAAGGGATAGTTCACCCAAAAATGTAAATTCTGTCAGTATTTACTCTCCCTCATGTTGTTCAACCCACCGTAAGACCTTCATTCATCTTCAGAACACGAATTAAGATATTTGTGATGAAATCTGAGAGCTGGATCACTCCTCCATAGGCGTCTAAGGGATTGAAACTTGTTCCCCCGAAAAGTTATTAAAGACATCGTTAAAATAGTCCAAGTGACTACAGTGGCTCAATCTTAAGTTTATCAAGCGACGAGAATACTTTTTGTGCGCAAAAACAAACAAAAATAACGACTTTATTTCAACTATTCATTTCCTTCTCTGTGGGCCTCGAGTCAGTTCACTAGTGTAATAGCGTATGATCTGTTGTTGTACGTCACACGCATCACACACATGACCAGCGTCGGCCAATAGTGAGTCTACGTGTGACGTAGCTCTACGCAATTACACTAGTTTAACTGACTCGAGTGATCCAGCTCTCAGATTTAATCAAAAATATCTTAATTCGTGTTCTGAAGATGAACGAAGGTCTTACGGGGTTGAACAACATGAGGGAGAGTAAATACTGACAGAATTTACATTTTTGGGCGAACTATCCCTTTAAGTCTTTACACACATGCTTTACATCCAGGTGACCAACTTACAGGTCTATTTACCATCATGAAGAGTGTTTGGTCTAGATGTTATGAAGATGACATGAGTCATTTTTAAAGCAAATGAATTCAATCGAAGGCCATCTATTTCCAGTCACAGCTCCAATCTGCTTGAATGAGAAAACCCAGAAACTTCCAGAAGTCGTTCACATTTATTTGTCAAATCACCCAAAAAAATAACAGAACAAAAAAAGTTTTCAGGATTGTTCAGTTAATGTGCATGATTAAGGACTGAGCTCATAACAGGGTTCGTACAGGACTTTAAGCACTACTTTTTTGCTTTTCAAGACTACAATCAGAGATCTCATTTATCAAACAATATCTTTATTATCTTTTAAATTCTAAAAAAGGTAAATAGATAAACAAACAAAAAAAACTAATAAAACAAAATGGTACATATAAAGTGCAGCACAAGCAATGACTGTGGAAACTTTGAAAGGATATTATGGCACAGATATCACTTTTCCTTATTGAAACTGATTTATTCTTCCATGAATATATGATTGACCTGAATAATGAAAGCTGTAACATATACTTGGATATTTATATGAGTAATATCACACTCATAACCATGTGAAATGCCTCTATATCTATATTAGACGGGCTGCAGCGTTCATTTTGTGTGAAAAGATTGTTTTATCAATAACATTAAACACTAATTTCACATATATTGTCTTTCAATAATTCAAGCACTTTTCAAGTACTACTCCATAAATGTCTGTTTTCAAGGGTTTTCCAGGACTAACATTTCATAAAGAGCTGATTTTATTGACACATCAGCTTCTAAATGCCATTTTAAAATGGAAAACAGTTATTTTAAACTAAATAATAATATCTAAAAATATTTACTGTATTTTTGATTAAATAAATGCAGCCTTGGTGAGAAGAGAAACTTAAACTTTTAAATGGTTGTGTACATGAAAATACACATGAAAATGGGGTTCATGGCAGATACAAATCACAATGAAGCATTTAAAGAAATTTAGATTATAATACTCTTTAGCTGTATGTGTGATAAAAAAAAGAGACCTGGTGATGCCAGAGACAATAATTCAATCAATACTTTTCATTGAAAAGTTGGGATTTCTTAAAACATACTAAAACACCATATATAAACATTAATAGCTGGACTTTAAAACAATCATTGCAAAATAAATCTACAGAATTATTATTATTAATATTAATATATGGACGCCCATTTCCACCACACAAGATGACATAAAAAGTCAGAATTATGAAAAATTTGGCTACAACTAAGTCATTATTATGAGCTTATGAGATAAAAAGTCATCAACTTTATTTCTACAGCACTTTATACAGATTGTTTCAAAGCAGCTTCACAGTAAAAAAACAGAAAACTAATTAGCTATGCAACCATCAAATTTCTGCTATAAATCAGCTCTAAAAAGATGAGTGTCATTTTTAATTTGAGTTCCATTACAGTGTCGATGTTAAAAATTAATAAATGATTTAAAAAAATTAAATTAAGCTATAAATCAGCTTTACAGAAGACAATAATGCCATTATTCTGGTTAATTCAGTTCAAGTTTTGTTCCCATTCAGTCAAATCGAGAATATAATAAGGCATAATGGCTTTTTAATCATAATTATACGGCTTAGTATCTCATAATTTTGAGGTTTTATCTCATAATTATGAATTTATTTCTTATGTAAAGTGGGCTTCCAAAAGAATATGACATGAACCACTATGTGGGTCATAAGTCTGCCACAATCCAGTTAAACAGATTCGAGCACAACATACAAAACACTTCTCGAAGTAGGTTATGAGAACGAGGTTGTCTTGCATACACAAATCTCCCTTTTACACGAATTCATTAACGCCACACAAAGCACATTCAAAGTCGGCGTAATCAAATGCTTATTCACTGAAAAGTCCTTCAAGCAGGACAGACAAAACTCATGGAAATGGCAGCGTGATGCAAGCTAGCATTGAAAGAGAAAAACGCCGACTCATTATCTCGCGCCACAAACAATCAATGAAAGCGGGCCAAGAATCGAGCCTTGCGTAACACCCTTTCTCCAGTTTTTGTTTACCAGAAAATCAATGTTATCTTGAAGCTGTTTGTGCGAACGGTGTTTTGAGCCCATAACAAACTGACCTACAGTAATTACAGAAAACATTCTTCACAAACACATCTTCTTCTGACAGAAGGACATTGAGTCGGGCAAATTGCATAACGTATTAGAAAAATGAGAGGATTACGAATCTGGAAATTAAGAAAATCACATATCATTTTTAGTAACTAAGAGTTTTGGGTTGTATTCGAGGGTTATTTTTGATATAATGCACAGGAGAAAACTGGTTGCAGTCAAACAGATTTAAAAAAAAAAAAGACCAACGTGTTGTTTTTGTCTGGATTGGGATTATTAGGATTAGTTTAAATTGCTAAAAAAAAAGTGAGGAAAAACAGTTTTAAAAAAAGACTCAAAATTCAGGGATTGAGTATAGAGACTCACTGAGCGGCAGACACACTGGTTTTCAGCGTGAATGCCGTGAAAAACACACAAAACGCATCTAAAACGGGAAAGACCTTTTGTACAACTAGATTTGACAGGAAATCTGAGGTGTATTTTTACAGAGAAGCTGCAATTCACAGAAACAACTGGATCCAGGCAGAGAAAGGTGGATTTGCAGTTTTCATTCTGTGCCAATATGCCGTTGTGTCAAGATGCATTATTCTACGGTAAAATCATACCCTATATATTGTATTGACAACTCAAATTAAATATTTACCATCTATATTCTGCATAATTGGATGTTTTTAAATAAACACTGACAAAAAACTACACAAGTTATAGGGCTGATATGATATATATATATATATATATATATTTATAACATTGATATAAGTGATCACATGGATTTAGCAAGAAAGCAAGCAAATTTGATTTATATAGCACTTGCTTTACAGTGCTTTACAGGCACAAAACTTAAAGAAAATACAAATACAGGTAAAATACAAGAATAAAATAAAAACGTATAACGATTTATCAAAATGATGAAACAACATTAAATTACAAACATTAAAAAATATTATAGGAAGGCCAGACTAGACTTAAGACTATTTATATTTTCAGCACGTCTTACTTCTTCTGGAAGGTTATTCCAGAGACGAGGAGTTACCAAATCTTTTAGTTACTGTGTGATACTGTTAAAAGTAAAGAAGGATCTGAGAATCCGTACAGGTTCATATACTGTAAGCCTTATAAACTAATAAAAGGTTTTTAAAATCAACACAAAAACTAACAGGTAACCAGTGTAATGATTTTAGTATACGTGTAATGTGTTCTCTCTTCTTGGTCTTTGTCAATACTCGAGTTTTGTATTAATTGTAGTTGATTAATTGTAGTTTTCGGTAGACCAGAGGAGGGAATTAGAATAGTCACGCATGCTAGTTATAAATGTATGCATTCATTTTTCTGTATTGCGCAAAGACCTATTTTAGACCTATATTGTATGTATTTATATAAAGCTTTCACAGGGAAATTTGCTTTATGTTTTTCGCCGGCGTGGAAATCCGGCTCATATAAATGTCAGGAAACATGATTCCTGCACGATGTTAATATCCACGGATCACTGGATCTTTGGTGAGTTGTAAGAAACACTATATCGACTATATCAACCTTCAGTTTAAACTAATAATCGTTCGTTTTACTCGTGTTTTCACAGTTTCTCCTATTAACTCCAGTCACACAGCAGCTCTTCTGACACTCGCTCCGGTTTACAGCGTTTTCTGTTGGGAAAGTGACATCAATGCAAACTCTCTATAATGGATGTGATGTTTAAGTGTTAATGGATTTATGATGGCGTCATGTTTCAAGTCTTGCCAATCTAAACATTCAAGCAATTTTAAATAATTTTAGTACAAGGAGATGTGAAAGAAAACTCGGTTCCACTTTATTTCGATAGTCCACTTTAGACATTTGACTAACTTTAAGTAACTTTGCAACTACATGTCAACTAACTGTCATTAGAGTATTAGTAGACTGTTAGGTTATGGTTAGGTGTTAAGGCCATTGCACACTGAGTCCGAAATTCGCATCCGAATTTTTCGCACATTAAAAAATAAATACAACCTCACGTTATGTCAATCACGCTTGCACACTGCATCCGAAACTTTCGTCCGTCATAAAAAAAAATCTAATCGGGTTCAATTTTCTGCGTTTTTCGCATCCGTAGCAAGCAGTTTGAATGGTGTTTTGACAATTCAGAGCCACCGAATCACGAAAAAACGCATACAAATTTTTTCTCCATTGAGCTTGAGCCAGGCTTTTTTTTAACCAGGGGTCCATCACTGTAAAACCTTTCCTCAGGTAGCCTAAAAAATGGGTTACACAGCATTTAAAAAGTCATTTATAACAATTCATAACAGTCGCACATTTCACTTTGTTTACAGTGTGGACCCCTGGGGGCCGTGAAGGAGGTGTGGAGAAAAAATATTTTTTAAATATATTTTCATGACATATATATATATATATACATAAGTAATTAGCTGTGTTCAAAACCCAATATGAATGTGTGTTTTGCATTCTTTACATCATAGAGATGCTTTTTGCATAACCTAACAGTGTACTAATACTCTAATGAGAGTTAGTTGACATGTAGTTGCAAAGTTACTTATAGTTAGTCGAATGTCTAAAGTGGACTATCGAAATAAAGTGTTACTAAAAACTCAATTCGCCACTTGCCAACAACAAACTACAGCTCTACAACACTTTCAAAGCATTGATGCATAAAACAATTTGGACAGGAATCTCGTTCTAACTGGAAACGTCCAAACCAAACACACACACACACACACACACACACGCGGAGAGGTCGAGGATGCTGGCGGTAACCAATCTAAGTTAAGCAGCGAGCGCGCAGCTGGATCAGCGCGTGTGTGTGTGTGTGTGTGTGTGTGTGTGTGTGTGTGTGTGTATGTCTGAGACGCTGTGCATATGAAATGTCATCTTGCTCTGGAGGAGAAGCGGTGAAATGAGTTCAGCAGACACAAGATGAGTCCATGCAGCGACACAAATAATGCAAGAGAAGATGAGACATCCTCAGACGGCCCTAGGGACACAAAATAATCTGCTAATACATATAAAAACCATAAATAGCAGATAGCAAACCTGTTTTCAGGTTAAATTGGGCTGGAAAAATCTGGGAATTTGTGGTTCCTCAACTCTAAAATATCAATTTAACCGATTCGTAATAACATCTGCGGCCCTGACTAGATGTTTCCGTATAGTATATATTTGAACAGTATTAGATTTGACCGTTCAGGGGGGACAGACTGTTCCGTGATATTTGCATGTAAATTAATTATGTTTTTGGGCAGGATAAGCGAAATATAGAAATAGAATAGACACACCGATCTTAACTATGTAGGAAATATGCAGGAAATATTAATATGTTGGAAAAATGTTAGAGTTTTAAGAATTAACATATATCTGGGATTACTAGCAGAAATGTATTTAAATATACAATAAATATTACAATTATGGCTGTTGATTTAATGCATTAATTTAAATAATTACTTAAAATACAGCACCCGCCCGCCTCAGACCTGCAGTTCATCTTACATTTATACAGTTTATTGATGAACATGAAGCAGAGCAACAACTCACTGCGTGATGAAGCCTATAGAATACAGTTAGAATACATTTCAGACCCTAAAATTCAAGATATCAGGGAAAAAATGCACCCGTATGGGTTTTTGTCTCATATTTATATCATGATATAGTTGAGTGCATATGCAGTAAATAAGAAGTTAATATAATATTATATTTTAGACACAATATTGGCTGTTTTTGCTCAATTTTGCCAATGAAAATATTAACTATAAAGCCAGAGCAGAAGTGTTGTGAGTCTCAGAGTAACACACAGCGGTGCTTCGTTTCTGAATGAATCAGCGTTTTGAGTGAATCAATCAGGGGAACCAATGATTCAATTACTCATTCATCAAAAGAGCCATTTACTTCATTCCTGAATGAATCAGCCGTTTGAACGAATCAATCAGGGGAACCAATGATTCAATTACTCATTCATAAAGAGAGCCATAACTTCATTCCTGAATGAATCAGCCGTTTGAACGAATCAATCGGGTGAACCAATGATTCAATGACTCATTCATCAAAAGAGCCATTTACTTCATTCCTGAATGAATCAGCCTTTTGAACGAATCAATCGGGTGAACCAATGATTCAATGACTCATTCATAAAGAGAGCCATAACTTCATTCCTGAATGAATCAGCCGTTAAAATGAATCAAACAAATGAATGAATGATTCAATGACTTACTAATTTTCTACTGCCCCCTCCAGGCAGTTTTAGTTTCTAGTTTAAATACTCCCCTTCCATACATTTAACGTCTGAAAGTGCTCCTACAAATGCATGTGCATCGCTGATTCTTCACTGTGTTTCTTTAGTAAATCACGACAGAAGTTTTTAAACACCAAACACAAGCTAAATCAGGCCCATAGCGTATACATGAATATCAGATGATGTCACTAACGTCTCCTCACTGACGTCACTCAATTCTAAAACTTGTCTTCCGCCATCTTGAGTACCTGATTCGGCAAGATCGATACGTCAGTCGCAAAGGAAGTAGAGCTTATTCTCTGGCCGAGCCCGAACTTGCGGGCCGATATTTCCCGTCACTATCCTCGGGCCGGGCCCTTGATCTAGAGATGTGCACTCCCAATGCAAAAGAGTGCGGCGCGGGACTAGATTTGATGGCCGAGTGCGAGCGGCAATGCACTCTATGTGTGTGTGCGCGTTGCAGGGAGAATAAAACGATTCGCGGGACTCCCGCAAACTAATATCTATGAATAAAACATATAAAAACGAATAAATTTTTGCAGAAAAGCAACAAGAACTAAAACAAAATAGAAACGATTTACAGGCCAGAGTTTCCTTTTAAAACACGTTTGCAGCGTTGAGCAATGTAGCCAAAAACAGACATACGTGTTGATTTCTTCAACGCAAAGGCCAATCAGAAGTAGGGCTGTCGCGATAACCGCAATAATGCAGTACCGCGCTACTGACAGGCCAACCGCAGAGGAATGCAAGTAACCGCAGCAACCGCGAACCGCGTTTTCTTTTTTCATAAGGCCACCCTTCGTGGTTCGTACCATGTGTATTGAATGTTAAATAAGTTAATAATGATAACAAGACTGTTTATCATGGTGATTTGTACAGAGGATTCGTGGATTTGGACTTAAGCCTAAACAGACAGTGAATGTGATCGACTGAGCGCGTGCGATTACCTCTGTCTTTGAAGTCAAGTCATGTATATTCGTGAAAAGGTTGCCGTTTCCAAGGAACGCGAAATATTTGTCGTAGGCTATTATCCTTTTAACGTTTAAGGGTATTTACCATGAATGGCGTCAGCGCTGGTCAGCATTACACAGCGCGAGGAAGCCGTGGGGGGAAAGCAGCGAGTCACGCATTGAATCAATGCCATTGGTCTCTATTAAGTGAAGCATTGCTGGCCAGGTGAGCCTTGAAAAGTGGAGCTCAAAGTTAAACAAACATCATTTAAGGAATCAGCTTTTTTGAACGTTTTCGTTGAATGAACGGTTTAATGACTCACTCAAAGACAGTCCGTTGGCGTAACAACTGCGCGCTGAGTGACAGTCTTTCAATGCGCAGAGACGCTGTTTAGTTTCGGTTACATTGGTTACATTGTTTTTGTGTATTCTGACCACATCATAACACGTATTTATATAGCAACAAATAAATATAAGTAAATAAATGGCGGTTAAACCGCATATCGCGCTATTGAGCAACTCAAAATTACCGCAAGGGAAATTCCTTCACCGCGACAGCCCTAATCAGAAGCATTTAAAACAGACTCCCCTCACTCCTCAAAACCTCTATGCTCAAAACTGACTTTTTGCGACGTATATTCACATCAAATGTTAACGCAAAGGAACGGGACAATGCAGTTCACATAAGTTCATTATTTGCATGTGCTAACAAGTCATTCACGTATTGATGCGCGGTTCTAACGAACGCTTTTCTGAGCGCGTACACCCGAAGCGCACGCGCACTAAGCCTGTCTAACAACAGCGACAGGTTACTGAACGAAGTTATTTTTCTAGTCTTATTGTGCGAATACTGTCAAATACACACAGGGTTTACATAAACAAAGTTGGTTATGTATAAAGTGAAACAAACAGAGAAAATCTGCTTCCTAGCTAATGCCGTCAGTATTGTAGACAGTACCCGGCAGGTACTCAAGATGGCGGCAGTCAACTGGAAAAAGAGAGGATGACGTAAGAGGTCATGTGACTGATATTCATGTATAGTACACCATTTGGGGCACAACCCATAGTTTAGAGCAGATAAACTGGAAGTAGTTTAGAGCAGATAAACAGGAAGTAGTTTAGAGCCGTTAACAGGAAGTAGTTTAGAGCAGATAAACAGGATGTAGTTTAGAGCAGATAAACAGGAAGTAGTTTAGAGCAGATAAACAGGAAGTCGTTTAGAGCAGATAAACAGGAAGTAGTGATGAGGTAATAAAGAGGAAGTGTCTCTTACAGCGTATGGGTGGTTTGGGCATCATGGTGGAGATGTCCTGGGACCAGTGTAGAGGAACCGAGCCTCTGACCTGAACACAGGAGGAGAAGCTGCCCGCAGTGAAGGACATGACGGAGGCGTCGTGGATGATCTGCTCCGTCTCCACCTCGTTCGCCACATCGCCCTGAACACACACACATGCAATCCATTACAGTACAGTAGTGGTAAGGCTAAAAACGTACCAAAGCTGTTTTCAAACTACAGTATTGCAGCTTGTCCAGTAAAAAGTTAGAGTACTTCTATTTATTGTTCTCTTGCATATTTATTCTGTTCGCACAGCGGAGGAAAGAGCGGGCAAAGAAATCCCACAGACTTGCATTGACGGAATGTTCGTGAATTTGAATCTCAACTGTCATATTCACACACACACACACACACACACACACACACACACACACACACACACACACACACACACACACACACACACCCCTTTATTTTTGTGATTTGTGAGGACATTCCATAGGCGTAATGGTTTTTATAATGGACAAACTGTATATTCTATCCCCTTACACTAACCCTATCCCTAAACCTACCCATCACACACACACACACACACACACACACACACACAGTCCCATCCCTAAACCTAACCATCACACACACACACACACACACACACACACACACACTGTCCCATCCCTAAACCTACCCATCACACGCACACACACACACTGACCCCATCCCTAAACCTACCCATCACACACACACACACACACACACACACACACACACACACACACACACACACTAACCCTATCCCTAAACCTACCCATCACACACACACACACACACACACTGACCCATCCCTAAACCTACCCATCACACACACACACACACACACACACACACACACTCACAGACACACTCACTCACACAAACCTACACTCACTCTCTCACACACACTCTCTCTCTCTCACACACACCTACACTCACTCTCTCACACACACTCTCTCTCACACACACTCACTCACACACACACACACACACACTCACTCTCTCTCAAATCCACTCATTCTCTCAAACACACACGCGCGCATGCACACACTCGCTCTCTCTCACACACTCAGTCACTCACACTCACTCTCTCACACACTCTCTCACACACACTCTCACACTCACTCTCTCACTCACTCTCTCACTCACTCTCTCACTCACTCTCTCACTCACTCTCTCACACACACTCTCACACTCACTCTCTCACTCACTCTCTCACACACACACTCTCACACACACACTCTCTCACACACTCTCTCTCACACACTCTCTCACACACTCTCTCACACACTCTCTCACACACTCTCTCTCACACACACTCTCTCTCACACACACTCTCACACTCTCTCTCTCTCTCACACAAACTCTCTCACAGTCTCTCACACACACACACACACTCACACACACTTACTCTCACACACACTCACTCTCTCATACACACTCTCTCAGACACACTCACTGTCTCACACACACTCACTCTCTCACACACACTCACTCTCTCACACACACTCACTCTCTCACACACACTCACTCTCTCACACACACTCACTCTCACACACACACTCACTCTCACACACACTCACTCTCTCTACACTCACTCTCTCAAACACTCACTCTCTCACACATTCTCTCACACACACTCTCTCACACATACTCTCTCACACACACTCTCACACACACTCACTCTCTCACACACACTCACACACACTCACTCTCTCACACACACTCACTCTCTCACACACACTCACTCTCTCACTCACTCTCTCACACACACTCACTCTCTCTCACACACACACACACACACACACACACACACACACACACACACACACACACACACACACTCACACACACACACACACACTCACTCTCTCTCTCACACACACACACACACACACACACTCAGTTAATAATAAAATAAAATAAATTTGCTGTGTTTTGTAGTAGGGAACAAAACAAAACAAAAGTAAAAAATAAATTGTGCCAGAGAAAGCGCTGTATTAAATAAAAAAAATGTTTTAATTATTTTTATGCAAGCATACTGCATATGCATATACAATAGCTACTGATGAGTAGTTGAACATTTTCAGTCTGCACTTTTTAAAGTATCATAAAATCACATAAAAGCTGTCGGCCATTAAAGCCTCACAAGGCTTTAGAGCAAACGAACATTACATAATCACACCTGAACACACAGAGATAAACACAGAAGAGCAACACACAGCAGAAACAGAGCTCGAGTTGGACGGGTAACACACTCACACACACACACACACACACACGTGACAAACATACTAAAAAAGAGCAGTCTGTCAGGAGTGTGTACCTCGCAGTTTGCTCCTCGCTTGAGGAAGCGTGTGCCAGCGAAGCGACTGGAGCGTCGAGCGATCAGCGTGACGTACACCGGCCGGCCGTAGATCAACAGCTCTGGAGGAGAACAAGATTAAGGAAGAACAGCACAAAAATCAGATATCAACATGCAGCATATCTAAAGCTTAGTTTATTACAGCGTTTAACCCTCTGCTGCTCTTCGCGTGGCGGTCAAAAACGACAGATTTTTTTATTTATTTTTGTCAGTGAAATGAAATGTACGGAAGCCCTGAACTGCAAGGTGAAAAAAAAAGAAAAACAAAACTTATCTCGTTATTTCATCATAATATCTCGTTATTTCGACATAATATCTCGTTATTTCGACATAATATCTCGTTATTTCGACATTTCTCGTTATTTCGACATAAATATCTCGTTACTTCGACAAATATCTCGTTATTTCGACAAATATCTTGTTATTTCGACATAATATCTCGTTATTCCGACAAATATCTCGTTATTTCGACAAATATCTCTTTATTTCGACATATCTCGTTATTTCGACATAATATCTCGTTATTTCGACATAATATCTCGTTATTTCGACATACTATCTCGTTATTTCGACATAATATCTCGTTATTTCGACAAATATCTCATTATTTCGACAAATATCTCGTTATTTAGACATAATATCTCGTTATTTCTACATAATATCTCGTTATTTCGACATAATATCTCGTTATTTCGACAAATATCTCGTTATTTAGACATAATATCTCATTATTTCGACAAATATCTCGTTATTTCGACATAATATGTCGTTATTTCGACAAATATCTCTTTATTTTGACATAATATCTCGTTATTTCGACATATCTCGTTATTTCGACATAATATCTCGTTATTTCGACATAATATCTCGTTATTTCGACAAATATCTCTTTATTTTGACATAATATCTCGTTATTTCGACATATCTCGTTATTTCGACATAATATCTCGTTATTTCGACAAATATCTCTTTATTTCGACATAATATCTCGTTATTTCGACATAATATCTCGTTATTTCGACATATCTCGTTATTTCGAATAATATCTCGTTATTTCGACATAATATCTCGTTATTTCGACATAATATCTCATTATTTCAACAAATATCTCCATTTCGACATAATATCTCGTTATTTCGACAAATATCTCGTTATTTCGACAAATATCTCGTTATTTCGACAAATATCTCGTTATTTCGACAATAAGGGGACATTCTAATATGCATTAAGCTACATTTAGCGTTCTTATAATGAGTTTCTATGGAAGGAAAATGCTTAACGTCAAATTAAACGTTTTGCATTCATATTCTGGACTTATCTGATTTTTTTGTAGTATACTTTATTATGATTTTAGTATCATATTGATTAATAAATGCACGCACAATTATCCGTGAACTCGATAAATGTGGCAGATATGTTTTAGGCTACTATCCACAAACAAATTGCTTTCATTTATGTGTGTAAAATTCAGAATTTAACGAATGCAGTGCAACAACAACAATAATAGTTAAATTAATAATAATAATAATAGCCGCATTAGTGGTAGGCTAAGGCACTGCTTTGGCTATTATTGTTGTTGTTGTTGCACTGCATTCGTTGAATTCTGAATTTTGCACACATAATTGAAAGCAATTTGTTTGTGGATAGTAGCCTGAAACATTTCTGCAACATTAATAAATATGATACTAAAATCATAATAAAGTATACTACAAAAAATCAGATAAGTCCAGAATATAAACGCAAAGAAACTCTGTTTTACTTGACTTGGCTTTCACGAGATATTCTGTCGTAATAACGACTTATTAAGTCGAAATAACGAGATATTATGTCGTAATAATGACTTATGTCGAAATAACGAGATGAGCTTTCTTTGTTTTTTTTTCACCTTGCGGTTCAGGGCTTCCGTAGAAATGTACTGTATTTTAGTTTGATAATGTTTCTTATTTAATATTTTGTGTTTTTTTAATACTAATTTATATTTAAGCTGAATTTATAATCCATTTATTCACTTTTTGAGCATAGACCTGAAAATAAAATTTCCAACTTAAACTGTCGTATATATATTGAATGCTTTAGTTTAGAGCGACAGACTGAAGTTTAAACTGTTTTTAAAGACGACACGTCAGATTATTGCTGAAGTGAAAAAAGTATAAAAGTGAACTTAAAAAATGACAGAATTTTATGTGTATTGTTATGAAAAATGCACAAAAATACTATGAAATATATATTTTCAAAATCATGTTTTACTCTAAAACTGCATGAAAATCAAAGCAAAAGTTGCGTTTCCAAATTTGAGGTTGATATCTCGAAAAAAACATTTTTTTTTGTTTACATAGCAAGTGCCAAAACTTTTACCAAGTTTCGTACCATTCCGATAAAGTAAAGAATAAAAAAAATATATACAAAATGTAAAGTTTTTCGGAAAAGTTTGGGGTCGTAAAGATTTTTTAAAATGTTTTTGAAAGAGCCTCTTCTGTTCACAAAGGCTGCATTTATTTGATTAAAAATACTGTATAAATCATGAAATATTATTCCAATTTTAATTTTCTATGTGAATATATAGTAAAATGTAATTTACTCCTGTGATCAATGCTAAATTTTCAGCATCATTACTCTTTTGTACATGTCATTACTGTCACTTTAATTCAGCAAGGATGCATTAAATAGACCAAAAGTATTAATTTCTTTCTTTCAAAAAAACCGTACTGACCCCAAACTTTTGTATATCATCTCCAAAATGCTCATTTATCAAGTGTTTGTGTTTTTCACAGTTCACGTCTTACTGCTATAAATGCATTTGGCTATTAAATCTAATGTAATATGGTTCTCCCATAATGCCTCTGACATCCATGAACTCGTTGACCGCTCGCACAGTCTCGTCACTGGGAAGTGGGAGAAACGATTACAACGACACAAGCAATCAACAGCGCCAGACTTTCTCCAGGGGATTATTTCTCTCTTTGTGTTTCTGTGGCTTTTTTGTTCAGCTTTGACCCTCATGAACTCTCTGGGAGGTCATATCAAGATGGTTAGTGGAACAGGTGAAATAGGAGAAACAACAGGTCAAAATCAGGTCCACCAGCAGGAAGTTGAGCCGACAAACCCTCTAACCCTCTAACCCAGATTAGACCAGCTGGCTTTAGCTGTATTTTGCAGCAGGAAATAAAAGTAACTAATTAAAAAAAGAGAGCAAGAGAAAAAAATATAATAAAATAAAACAAAGTTTTATTATTAAATTAAAAAGTAGGGTTTATATGTATTTTGCAGCAGGAAATAAAGTAAAATAAAAGTTATAACTACAGGCGAAACTCGAAAAATTTGAATATCGTGCAAAAGTTATAATCTTGATGATTATGGCTTACAGCTTATGAAAACCCCAAATTCAAAATCTCAGAAAATTAGAATATTACATGAAATCAATAAAAAAAAGGATTTTGAATGCTGAAAGTATAATCATGCATATGTATAGTTATATATACTAAATATATTAGTTTCACCTTTTAATTTGAATTACTGAAATACATGAACTGTTGCACAATATTAAAATGTTTCGAGTTTTACCTGTATATTTTGAAGAAGGGTATTTTATCTCTAAATGTAAAATATTAAGTGTAATTAAATCACATTAAAAAGTAGACAGCAACAAGTTTACTGTTTTCAGAAAGGGAAAATAAAATAAAATAATATATTTAAAGTCAAATAAGTATGTTTTAACTGTATTTTGCTGAAGGCAATAAAATAAAATAAAAGATGTATGTTCAAACTGTATTTTGAAGAAGGGTATAAAACAAAAAATAAAATGATAATATGGAAATTTAAAAAAAATGAAAAAATATTTATAAAAAGTTTTTTTTATCATGGTATGTGGAAAGCAACTGCAAAACTATTTCCCATGATAAATCAACAAAGCAGACTACACTGTGCGCACCTGCTTTAGTTTATGGACGCTGTTTCTATGTTTGTTATCTCACACACACAGTTACTAACACACATGCATGTGCATTAATATGAAACGGGCACAGAGGCGTTCATATATGAACCAGGATCATGAAAACATCCGTATGCACTATAGACCCCAGCCAGATGGTCACGGTGACAACAACAACGTCATTTCATCTCATGCAAGTCCATATACCCCTATAGAAGAAAGTGAAAAACACACACACACACACACACTCAATATATAAGAGGATACTGGATTGGCCGCAGAATCCGTGGATGATGTACAACAGCCAATCAGGATGCACGATTTCCTTGACCTTCTCCAACAGACTGATGTTCCACACGTACTTAGCGTGGGGTTCGTTACTGATGCCGTGAACAACTGAAACAAACACCGCAATTAACAACTCACACACGCAATATAAGACAAAACACAACAGTTTGACTATTAAACGATGGTAAATAACTGGAGTCCTCTCCTTATTACAAGAAAATAAACAAAAAAGGCCCAACCTAGCCAGACTTAAGACCTACAATAAAAAATAAAGAAAATAGAATAAAAATGTAGATTTTAACTGTATTTTGCAGAAGGGTAAAAAATAAAATACAAATAAATTAAATAAAAATGTACAAAATTAATAAATTAAATTAAATTATATATATAAAATAAAATCTAAAATTTATAACACACACACACACTTCTATAATCTATAAAATCTATATTCTAAATCTATAAAAGGAAAAATAAAATAAAAAAATACAGTAAAATGTAACAAATATATAAAATATACATATAAAATGTCAAATAAAATATATAAATAATATAAAAAAAGAATGCAATGCAATCTGAACACACCTTGCGTGGGAAGCCCCTCCTCCTCGAAGATGTCAAAGCTGTCCTGTCTTCCACCGGTGTCTCCGGGGTCACAGGTCATCTGGAGCAGCGACACGTTATACTGCAGCGAGTGGCTCAGGTCGTAGCTGTAACTGAGGGTCAGAGGTCAAAGGGTCACAGGTCATCTGGAGCAGCGACACGTTACACTGCAGCGAGTGGCTCAGGTCGTAGCTGTAACTGAGGGTCAGAGGTCAAAGGGTCACAGGTCATCTGGAGCAGCGACACGTTATACTGCAGCGAGTGGCTCAGGTCGTAGCTGTAACTGAGGGTCAGAGGTCAAAGGGTCACAGGTCATCTGGAGCAGTGACACGTTACACTGCAGCGAGTGGCTCAGGTCGTAGCTGTAACTGAGGGTCAGAGGTCAAAGGGTCACAGGTCATCTGGAGCAGTGACACGTTACACTGCAGCGAGTGGCTCAGGTCGTAGCTGTAACTGAGGGTCAGAGGTCAAAGGGTCACCGGTCATCTTGAGCAGCGACACGTTACACTGCAGCGAGTGGCTCAGGTCGTAGCAGTAACTGAGGGTCAGAGGTCAAAGGGTCACAGGTCATCTGGAGCAGTGACACGTTACACTGCAGCGAGTGGCTCAGGTCGTAGCAGTAACTGAGGGTCAGAGGTCAAAGGGTCACAGGTCATCTGGAGCAGTGACACGTTACACTGCAGCGAATGGTTCAGGTCGTAGCTGTAACTGAGGGTCAGAGGACAAAGGGTCACAGGTCATCTGGAGCAGTGACACGTTACACTGCAGCGAGTGGCTCAGGTCGTAGCTGTAACTGAGGGTCAGAGGTCAAAGGGTCACAGGTAATCTGGAGCAGTGACACGTTACACTGCAGCGAGTGGCTCAGGTCGTAGCTGTAACTGAGGGTCAGAGGTCAAAGGGTCACCGGTCATCTTGAGCAGCGACACGTTACACTGCAGCGAGTGGCTCAGGTCGTAGCAGTAACTGAGGGTCAGAGGTCAAAGGGTCACAGGTCATCTGGAGCAGTGACACGTTACACTGCAGCGAGTGGCTCAGGTCGTAGCAGTAACTGAGGGTCAGAGGTCAAAGGGTCACAGGTCATCTGGAGCAGTGACACGTTACACTGCAGCGAATGG
This sequence comes from Siphateles boraxobius, assembly GCF_051911475.1. Lineage (NCBI taxonomy): Eukaryota > Metazoa > Chordata > Actinopteri > Cypriniformes > Leuciscidae > Siphateles > Siphateles boraxobius. Next base: position 293,078 of record NW_027508717.1, on the reverse strand, counting down.
TTCAGGTCGTAGCTGTAACTGAGGGTCAGAGGACAAAGGGTCACAGGTCATCTGGAGCAGTGACACGTTACACTGCAGCGAGTGGCTCAGGTCGTAGCTGTAACTGAGGGTCAGAGGTCAAAGGGTCACAGGTAATCTGGAGCAGTGACACGTTACACTGCAGCGAGTGGCTCAGGTCGTAGCTGTAACTGAGGGTCAGAGGTCAAAGGGTCACCGGTCATCTGGAGCAGTGACACGTTACACTGCAGCGAGTGGCTCAGGTCGTAGCAGTAACTGAGGGTCAGAGGTCAAAGGGTCACAGGTCATCTGGAGCAGTGACACGTTACACTGCAGCGAGTGGCTCAGGTCGTAGCAGTAACTGAGGGTCAGAGGTCAAAGGGTCACAGGTCATCTGGAGCAGTGACACGTTACACTGCAGCGAATGGTTCAGGTCGTAGCTGTAACTGAGGGTCAGAGGTCAAAGGTCATCTTGAGCAGCGACACGTTACACTGCAGCGAGTAGCTCAGGATGTAGCTGTAACTGAGGGTCAAAGGTCAGAGGTCAAAGCGTCACAGGTCACCTGGAACAGCGACATGTTACACTGCAGCGAGTGGCTCAGGTCGTAGCTGTAACTGAGGGTCAGAGGTCAGAGGGTCACAGGTCATCTGGAGCAGTGACACGTTACACTGCAGCGAGTGGCTCAGGACGTAGCTGTAACTGAGGGTCAAAGGTCAGAGGTCAAAGCGTCACAGGTCACCTGGAACAGCGACATGTTACACTGCAGCGAGTAGCTCAGGTCATAGCTGTAACTGAGGGTCAGAGGTCAGAGGGTCACAGGTCATCTGGAGCAGTGACACGTTACACTGCAGCGAGTGGCTCAGGTCGTAGCTGTAACTGAGGGTCAGAGGTCAGAGGGTCACAGGTCATCTGGAGCAGTGACACGTTACACTGCAGCGAGTGGCTCAGGTCGTAGCTGTAACTGAGGGTCAGAGATCAGAGGGTCACAGGTCATCTGGAGCAGTGACACGTTACACTGCAGCGAGTGGCTCAGGTCGTAGCTGTAACTGAGGGTCAGAGGTCAAAGGGTCACAGGTCATCTGGAGAAGCGACACGTTACACTGCAGCGAGTGGCTCAGGTCGTAGCTGTAACTGAGGGTCAGAGGTCAAAGGGTCACAGGTCATCTGGAGCAGTGACACGTTACACTGCAGCGAGTGGCTCAGGTCGTAGCTGTAACTGAGGGTCAGAGGTCAAAGGGTCACCGGTCATCTTGAGCAGCGACACGTTACACTGCAGCGAGTGGCTCAGGATGTAGCTGTAACTGAGGGTCAAAGGTCAGAGGTCAACGCGTCACAGGCCACCTGGAGCAGCCACACGTTACACTGCAGCGAGTGGCTCAGGTCGTAGCTGTAACTGAGGGTCAGAGGTCAAAGGGTCACAGGTCATCTGGAGCAGTGACACGTTACACTGCAGCGAGTGGCTCAGGTCGTAGCTGTAACTGAGGGTCAGAGGTCAAAGGGTCACCGGTCATCTTGAGCAGCGACACGTTACACTGCAGCGAGTGGCTCAGGTCGTAGCTGTAACTGAGGGTCAGAGGTCAAAGGGTCACAGGTCATCTGGAGCAGTGACACGTTACACTGCAGCGAGTGGCTCAGGTCGTAGCTGTAACTGAGGGTCAGAGGTCAAAGGGTCACAGGTCATCTGGAGCAGTGACACGTTACACTGCAGCGAGTGGCTCAGGTCGTAGCTGTAACTGAGGGTCAGAGGTCAAAGGGTCACCGGTCATCTTGAGCAGCGACACGTTACACTGCAGCGAGTGGCTCAGGTCGTAGCTGTAACTGAGGGTCAGAGGACAAAGGGTCACCGGTCATCTTGAGCAGCGACACGTTACACTGCAGCGAGTGGCTCAGGTCGTAGCTATAACTGAGGGTCAGAGGACAAAGGGTCACAGGTCATCTGGAGCAGTGAAACGTTACACTGCAGTGAGTGGCTCAGGTCGTAGCTGCAACTGAGGGTCAGAGGTCAAAGGGTCACCGGTCATCTTGAGCAGTGACACGTTATACTGCAGCGAGTGGCTCAGGTCGTAGCTGTAACTGAGGGTCAGAGGACAAAGGGTCACCGGTCATCTTGAGCAGCGACACGTTACACTGCAGCGAGTGGCTCAGGTCGTAGCTATAACTGAGGGTCAGAGGACAAAGGGTCACAGGTCATCTGGAGCAGTGACACGTTACACTGCAGCGAGTGGCTCAGGTCGTAGCTGTAACTGAGGGTCAGAGGTCAAAGGGTCACAGGTCATCTGGAGCAGTGACACGTTACACTGCAGCGAGTGGCTCAGGTCGTAGCAGTAACTGAGGGTCAGAGGTCAAAGGGTCACAGGTCATCTGGAGCAGTGACACGTTACACTGCAGCGAATGGCTCAGGTCGTAGCTGTAACTGAGGGTCAGAGGTCAAAGGTCATCTTGAGCAGCGACACGTTACACTGCAGCGAGTGGCTCAGGATGTAGCTGTAACTGAGGGTCAAAGGTCAGAGGTCAAAGCGTCACAGGTCACCTGGAACAGCGACATGTTACACTGCAGCGAGTGGCTCAGGTCGTAGCTGTAACTGAGGGTCAGAGGACAAAGGGTCACAGGTCATCTGGAGCAGTGACACGTTACACTGCAGCGAGTGGCTCAGGTCGTAGCAGTAACTGAGGGTCAGAGGTCAGAGGGTCACAGGTCATCTGGAGCAGTGACACGTTACACTGCAGCGAGTGGCTCAGGTCGTAGCAGTAACTGAGGGTCAGAGGTCAAAGGGTCACAGGTCATCTGGAGCAGTGACACGTTACACTGCAGCGAATGGCTCAGGTCGTAGCTGTAACTGAGGGTCAGAGGTCAAAGGTCATCTTGAGCAGCGACACGTTACACTGCAGCGAGTGGCTCAGGATGTAGCTGTAACTGAGGGTCAAAGGTCAGAGGTCAAAGCGTCACAGGTCACCTGGAACAGCGACATGTTACACTGCAGCGAGTGGCTCAGGTCGTAGCTGTAACTGAGGGTCAGAGGACAAAGGGTCACAGGTCATCTGGAGCAGTGACACGTTACACTGCAGCGAGTGGCTCAGGTCGTAGCAGTAACTGAGGGTCAGAGGTCAGAGGGTCACAGGTCATCTGGAGCAGCGACACGTTACACTGCAGCGAGTGGCTCAGGACGTAGCTGTAACTGAGGGTCAAAGGTCAGAGGTCAAAGCGTCACAGGTCACCTGGAACAGCGACATGTTACACTGCAGCGAGTAGCTCAGGTCGTAGCTGTAACTGAGGGTCAGAGGTCAGAGGGTCACAGGTCATCTGGAGCAGTGACACGTTACACTGCAGCGAGTGGCTCAGGTCGTAGCTGTAACTGAGGGTCAGAGGTCAGAGGTCAAATGGTCACAGGTCATCTGGAGCAGCGAGACGTTACACTGCAGCGAGTGGCTCAGGTCGTAGCTGTAACTGAGGGTCAGAGGTCAAAGGGTCACAGGTCATCTTGAGCAGCGACATGTTACACTGCAGCGAGTGGCTCAGGTCGTAGCTGTAGCTGAGGGTCAGAGGTCAAAGGTCAAGGGGTCACGGGCTGAGAAAACACATTCCTCATTACGGTTGAGCATGAGGATGCAGAAAGCACTGTTGCTAGGTGACAGCAGGATGTTGCTTAGAGATGAAGTGCACTGAATGAACTTTGCAAAAGTTCACGTGCAATTATTAGCCTCCCACAATCTCTCACTCATAGACCAAACGCAACAAAACGTTTGAAGCAAACATGTTTAGATTTTTGGTAACACTTTACAATAAGGTTCATTGGTTAACTATGTTAGTTAACATTAACTAATAATGACAAAGAGTATAGAAGTAACAAGAGGCGAAACTCCGTTGCAGTTTTGGTAACAATCGCTAGATGGCGCTGCTGTCGCGCTGACGCCATTTTGGACTGAGCCAACGGGTTTACCGTTAGCACAACTGTACAGCATTATGTCTGGAAATAATTGGAAACAGAGAAAACAGTGTTCTGCCATCAACTGCAACAACTAGCAGTGTACAACCAATCAACTAGCATTTCATAGATTCCCAACAGAGATCCAGAGAGGTAAAGTAGAAAAGGTTTTTATTAACGTTAAAGTGTGCAGTGTACGTACGCCTCCATACGTAAACAGCGGCATGGATGTACACCAGTGAGTCCAGGGAAGTTGTGTGTGACAAGGAAAAGTGCAAAAACACCCTTGTATACATGGAGAAACTATTCAATAGAGTCAGAATCCATCATATATTACGGAGTTATCCCTAAAAGTTATTGGGGTAAATAAATAGCCTATTTGACAGGTTCATGCTCTATGACGAAATTGTTTAATTATAAACCGATCCATGAGCATTTTTTTGTTGTACATTATTCAACACGCCGTTTTAGTTTAGGCTATAGAGATATTAAAAACTAGAAACTGCTATTTAGTTCCCTTAACCGCTTATGAACTAATGTTAACAAAGATTAACAAAAACAGTAAGAAATGTATTGATTAGTTCATGTTAGTAAATACATTAACTAGTGTTTAATAAATAAACCATATTGTAAAGTTTAACCAGATTTTTTTAAACTTGGCTCTAATGAATGAGATCTTGTATATTTGCAGTGATGAATGTAATCTTGTTGTTCACGTGTGTTTTTGCATGTCAAACACAAATCAGACGACTGTAGTTTCAAACACACCGTCACAGTGAATTATTATGATTATTATAGTAATTACAGTTGAGCAGGTCAAACAGCATTAATGACCTGAATCATGTGACCAAAACAGGATTAATGTACAGCCAACATGACGGAAAATAAACGAGAAGGGAATTTGGTCAATGATATAAGTCTAATGCCCTTATTAATAATCATATATACCGCATTCAAAATCAGGATAAAATTAATAATAATAATAATATGCTCAGATCAATAAAGGTTAATCATCTTATATTGTTCTTTCCAGACTTGATGAACATGTTTTCAAATAACTGGAATGAAGTCCTTTCCTTATAACAAGAAAAGGTCCAAACAAGCCGGATTTGAGATATTCAAGACTTGAAAATTCAATTATTAATTCAATTATTTTCAGTAAATAAATTAAATAATAATAAATAAATCAAATTAAAAATAATATATGAAATAAAAAATTATAAAATCTAAAATAAAACTAAGAAATTTAATACATTTAAATATAAAAATACAAAATAAAATATAAAATAAATTATGAAATAAAATGCTCAATATAAAATCTAGAAGTAAATATAAAATAATATAAAAAAAAATATTATAAGATATATAAACGTAATAATTTTTATATTTATATATTTTTTGCTCTCTTTTTCTTTTACTGTCCAGAAATTAATAGATGAAGGTCTCATTAAAGTATGAAATTCTTTGTGGGTAGAAAAAAAAACAACGTAATCAATATTAAAAAATTTAAATCATTTGAAAATTTGACCTTAAAAAAATATGCTTGAATTTTTTTTTAATAATCATACCTTACATCTATTCAATATGTGAAGAAAAGCTTCTTTTCTAAAATCAAAGCAACAACAGACCATTTTCATGAAGGAAACGTTATAGCCAA
>NW_027508717.1:257500-282500 GCF_051911475.1 Siphateles boraxobius | reverse complement strand
TCCTCAAAAGCCATGATTTTTCAAATAAATTATGTCTGATAATCAAATAAAGCCGCTTCAGTGCAGATTAAATATTACTAACAAGTTATTCCTACGTTTACTTGATAAAATCAGCTGTACAATTATACTTAATATAAAAGTCTAAAAAGATCAGGTTGAATATTTAGAGGCCTTAGAAATGATACAGTAGGCTTTAATATAATCAGCATACAGTACAGACATACTTACTGAACACTGTCAGTTCATCATGTGACCAAATTCGTATAACCTTATTGGTCACTCTCAATACAACTAATGCTTATTATGAAATAAGTCTCGGTATAAACGGACTCACCGGGCCTCATCAGGGTGTGTGACTCTCACGGAGTCATTGGGAATGTAGATCATACTCGTGTCTTCAATCTTATAAATCGAGTGGCCGCCGATGTCAGCCATTTTACGACGTTTCGTGATCAACACAATGTAGTAACCCTCCAGAAACCGCACAAAACCTGAAAGACACCGGAGACAAGAGTAAACCACATTGAACATTAGATCTCAGTTAACTGCATTAGTTTGGGGTTTTTTGTTTCATTTTGTTTTATTTAGCGCCATCCCAGCTACAATATATGTAGAAGGGTTTATTATGGATTATTATTTTTTACTTTCTTGTTTTAGTTTTCTCATGATCTCGACAAAACAAAAGTTGTTTTCTCGTTGTCACAACTTACTTTTCTCGTGATCTCGGCAATAAAAGTTTTTTTCTCGTTGTCACAACTTACTTTTCTCGTGATCTCGGCAATAAAAGTTTTTTTCTCGTTGTCACAACTTACTTTTCTCGTGATCTCGGCAATAAAAGTTTTTTTCTCGTTGTCACAACTTACTTTTCTCGTGATCTCAGCAATAAAAGTTTTTTTCTCGTTGTCACAACTTACTTTTCTCGTGATCTCGGCAATAAAAGTTTTTTTCTCGTTGTCACAACTTACTTTTCTCGTGATCTCGGCAATAAAAGTTTTTTTCTCGTTGTCACAACTTACTTTTCTCGTGATCTCGGCAATAAAAGTTTTTTTCTCGTTGTCACAACTTACTTTTCTCGTGATCTCAGCAATAAAAGTTTTTTTCTCGTTATCACAACTTACTTTTCTCGTGATCTCCGCAATAAAAGTTTTTTTCTCGTTGTCACAACTTACTTTTCTCGTGATCTCGACAATAAAAGTTTTTTTCTCGTTATCACAACTTACTTTTCTCGTGATCTCGGCAATAAAAGTTTTTTTCTCGTTGTCACAACTTACTTTTCTCGTGATCTCGGCAATAAAAGTTTTTTTCTCGTTGTCACAACTTACTTTTCTCGTGATCTCAGCAATAAAAGTTTTTTTCTCGTTGTCACAACTTACTTTTCTCGTGATCTCGGCAATAAAAGTTTTTTTCTCGTTGTCACAACTTACTTTTCTCGTGATCTCGGCAATAAAAGTTTTTTTCTCGTTGTCACAACTTACTTTTCTCGTGATCTCGGCAATAAAAGTTTTTTTCTCGTTGTCACAACTTACTTTTCTCGTGATCTCGGCAATAAAAGTTTTTTTCTCGTTGTCACAACTTACTTTTCTCGTGATCTCGGCAATAAAAGTTTTTTTCTCGTTGTCACAACTTACTTTTCTCGTGATCTCGGCAATAAAAGTTTTTTTCTCGTTGTCACAACTTACTTTTCTCGTGATCTCGGCAATAAAAGTTTTTTTCTCGTTGTCACAACTTACTTTTCTCGTGATCTCGGCAATAAAAGTTTTTTTCTCGTTGTCACAACTTACTTTTCTCGTGATCTCGGCAATAAAAGTTTTTTTCTCGTTGTCACAACTTACTTTTCTCGTGATCTCGGCAATAAAAGTTTTTTTCTCGTTATCACAACTTACTTTTCTCGTGATCTCAGCAATAAACGTTTTTTTCTCGTTGTCACAACTTACTTTTCTCGTGATCTCAGCAATAAAAGTTTTTTTCTCGTTGTCACAACTTACTTTTCTCGTGATCTCGGCAATAAAAGTTTTTTTCTCATTATCACGACTTACTTTTCTCGTGATCTCAGCAATAAAAGTTTTTTTCTCGTTGTCACAACTTACTTTTCTCGTGATCTCGGCAATAAAAGTTTTTTTCTCGTTGTCACAACTTTTCTCGTGATCTCAGCAATAAAAGTTTTTTTCTCGTTGTCACAACTTACTTTTCTCGTGATCTCAGCAATAAAAGTTTTTTTCTCGTTGTCACAACTTACTTTTCTCGTGATCTCGGCAATAAAAGTCTTTTTCTCGTTATCACAACTTACTTTTCTCGTGATCTCAGCAATAAAAGTTTTTTTCTCGTTGTCACAACTTACTTTTCTCGTGATCTCGGCAATAAAAGTTTTTTTCTCGTTGTCACAACTTACTTTTCTCGTGATCTCGGCAATAAAAGTTTTTTTCTCATTATCACGACTTACTTTTCTCGTGATCTCGACATAACGAAAGTTGTTTCTCATTATCATGACTTAATATTCTTGTGATCTCGACATGACATAAAAGTCGTTTTCTCAAGATCTCGACATAAAAGTAATTTTCTCGTTATCACAACATAATTTTTTCATGATAAGTCATTTTCTTATTACGACTTAACTTTTTTTACGTCGAGATCACAAGAAAATTGTTTTCTTGTTATCACGACTTATTTTTCTTGTGATCTCAGCAAAAAAAGTTTTTTTCTCGTTATCACAACTTCATTTTATTGTGATCTCAACATAACGAAAGTTGTTGCTCGTTATCACAACTTAATTTTCTTGTGATCTCAACATAACGAAAGTTGTTTCTCGTTATCACGACTTAATCTCGTGATCTCGACATAAGTCGTTTTCTTATCACGACTTAACTTTTCTTACGTCGAGATCACAAGAAAATAGTTTTCTCGTTATCACGACTTATTTTTCTCGTGATCTCAGCAATAAAAGTTTTTTCTCGTTATCACGACTTAATTTTCTTGTGATCTCAACATAACGAAAGTTGTTGCTCGTTATCACGACTTATAATATTCTCGTGATCTCGACGTGACATAAAAGTCGTTTTCTCATGATCTCGACATATCAAAAGTAATTTTCTCGTTATCAGAACTTAATTTATTTCATGATCCGACATAAGTAATTTTCTTATCACTAATTAACTTTTCTTACATCGAGATCACAAGAATTAGTTCTCGCGATCGCGAATTTTCTTGTGATCTCGACAAAAAAGTTGTTTTCTCGTTATCACAACTTAATTTTCTCGTGATCTCGGCATAAGTAGTTTTCTCGCGATCGTGACATAATTAGTTTTTCTCGTTATCATGACTTAATTTTCTCATGATCTCGACATAACAAAAGTTGTTTTCTTGACATCTCAACATAACAAGTTCTCTAAGTTACACAACTACGCCAACAGGTGGCAGTATAGAACTGAATATAACTGATGGTAAATATAAAAGAAAATAGTAATAATCCATAGCCTCTTATGGCTTCCGTAACCATGACTATATTTATGATAAAAGGCAAGAAAAATTACACACAAAAATTTTAATCAGAATAAATAAACTAACTTCATTAACATGAAATAACAATGAACAATACTTCTCACTTGAAAAAAAAGTTATGCATACATTTTTAATTTATGTATTTGAACTGCATATACAATTTCCATCCATTTGGATGCAAAGTTTAAACGTTAAAAAACTTAATGTAATTAATATTTGTCAGTCATACATAAATGAAACATGTATGAAACAGGCAAGACTTCTCGGCTCAAAAAAAACATGGCATTTTCAGATCAAGGCTTGTTTATGCAAGATCCATGTGAAACAAACCACCTCTCTAATGGACTTTTCTTATTGCTGTTAAGATTAATTATAAATATGAATTACTCAAAAATATAAGCACATTGTGTTGTACGAACAGAAGATGAAATAATATTCATTAAAGTCTCAAAGCTCATGTGGCCATAAAGACTCTTTTCTGATATCATATGCAAAAACGACTGAACACACAAATAAAGATGACGTTTCACAATAAACAAGACTTAAACACTCATTTTTGTGACAAGATTGATCATTAGTGATTCATGATTTTCACCATTCTTTCCTGTTTACATTCACAATTTACATTTATGCATTTGGCAGACGCTTTTATCCAAAGTGACCTACATTGCATTTCAAGGTACACATTTACCATATTATGCCCTTTTACAAAGCTTCGATGTTGTTTTCAGGCTCTACTAAAACAGGTTTTCCTGCTTGAATGTTGATTATTTTCCTCATATTCTCCATTGTTGCAGCTCCTCTCTTCCCAGTCTGTCAGTAACGCTCTGTTTACTTCCTGTTTCTATGAAGCCCCTCCTTCTGAAAAGCACACTGTGCTCTGATTGGTCAGCTGCAGCAGTGTGTTGTGATTGGTCCAGAGCTTCGAGTGTGTTTGGAAAATGTCCCGTTCTTACCATAACCGCCAGTTTAACACGCTACTAACTAACTCAACCAGGCCCCGCCCATTTTTTCTGCGTATTAATTGCTCTTTTGACATTTTTGACCAAAAAAGTAAAAAAAAAAAAAAAATATATATATATATATATATAGTTATGTAACTTGGTAAAGGTTTTGGCACTTGCTATGTGAAAACAAAACATGGACACAATTTGAACAGGTTAAATGGTCCTGAAAAATATAGTCACACAAAAATGAGCACATTAATGAATGGAGACGAATTTCCTCTAGTGGAAGCGTTTGGTACCGCAGCCGAACACAATCTCACTGAAAGCTCAAATTTTTAACAGTTTGTTTAGACTTATGGCTTTGATTTTCTCACAGTTTTAGAGGAAAATATATTTTTGAAAATATATATTTCATTTAAAATTGAAAATTTTATTTTTGCAACAATAAACGTAAAATTCTGTAACTTTTTAAAAGTTTTTTTTACTTAACTTTTTAAAAGCTATTTCACTTCAGCAATAATCTGCCAAGTGTCGTCTTTAAAAAGAGATCGAACTTCAGTCTGTTGCTCACAAGCATTCAAGATTTACTACAATCTAAGTTGAAAATTAAATTTTCAGGTCTTTGCTCAAAAAGTGAATAAATGGATTATAAATACAGCGTAAATATAATTAAGTACCATAAAATCCCCTAAAAATACAAAATATTAAATAAAAAAAAAATTAAATAAAATATATAGTACATTAATTTAATTGAAATAAAAAAATAAAGTTCGTCCTTTTTGACCGACATGCGAAGAGCACCAGAGGATTTTAATGAGGAATATTGTGACATGTTCGTTCCCCGAAGAAAACTCAAGAATACAATGGAGGCGTTTCAGGAGTTCAGAAACACTTTGGGACTTTGGAAAACTTTGTCATGCTCGAACAGCAACATTGCAAACTAAAGAACGATGTAAAAAGCATAATGGCTCCCTTTACGCATACAGAAAACAGTTTAAGGCATTTCAGAGGTAGGACACTCTAATGTTGAGACGCGAGGGTGTAATCAAACTCTGTGTTTGTCATGACTGTTGTTTCTCATCACACACACAGATCTATCAGGTGTGTCATAAACACATAACACACAATGTTCTGATGTGCACTGAATTCTCAGCGGTCGTTAGAGAGGAATCGAGGTTGCATAAGACACAGTTTTGATGACAAACCTGACTAAAACTGGTTGATATTTCACCAGATCAGTGTCAGAGGATCATGACCTGGAGATCATCATCACCCAGTTTCTCACAGTGCTGACCGTGATCATGTGACGAGACGCTGATTCAGGTCAGGAGTGTGTTTCTCGTACAGCGGCGTAATTCGCTACTTCACTGCTATAGTGCGTTGCATCGTTGAAGAAATCAGCGAGCTAGTCACGACTGTTTCCTGAAAACATATTGTTGCAAAGTGATCGTTCAAACACGTTGTTTTAAGACGTCACGCACGTGTGGAGTAATAACGACTTTTAATGAATCTATTTGAGATCGAATTAACGCTTGATGTGTTGCTATAAATTACAGACATCTGAGGACTACATGAGGACTACATGAGGACTGACAGTTATTTTGCTTTATTTCCAGATTCAATCATAGACTCGTTCTTACACTAGAGCTCGTTCACACACGCGCACTCTTCAAAAACTACACTTTACATCTCTCGATGAACTAAAAGACGTGAATGACGTTTGTATGTATTATAAATAAAAGATATAGATTGCACTGAATGTCAGCTTGCTTATTTTGCTCAAGATAATGATTTATTGAGTTCACGTCATGAAAACTAGAAACTGCTTCTAACCGCAGCTCGAGATCTGTCGCTGCTGATAATGACGGAAATTACGACCATATTTGGCAAACGATGCTTTTAGGAAACACACTCCAGTCTGAGAGCGGCTTCACCGGCTTATGAGTGTGTGCAGAGAAAAAAATAATAATTCACAGACAAGCTATTCAAAATCACTCCGCTAACAGAAATAAAGCTGGAATCATATAAACAGCAAATAAACGGTAAAGCATGAAACTAGCAACGCCAAAGTAATGGGTTCGATTCCCAGGGAATGCATGGATCGCCAAACGCATGAATATAAAATGTAAATATTAGATGAAAAACTAATTTCAAAATATTGATACATACTATAATGATAATAGTACATAAATAACACTGACCAGGAAACAGGATGCACCAATATGAAAATTTTGGCCGATACCGATAATTCCTTATATTTAAAAGCCGATAACCGATATATTGGCCAATTAATCTAAATCCAAATTTTTATATTATTTTTGAGAGCCTGATTACAAAAAACTGGTCTCACCATTAAAAGCCACGTCCCAAACACACAATTATTAATGTTCTCATTATAATTTTATGTAGCTGATATGACAGATTTGAACTGTATTTTCGTTTTTTGAAGTGATTCAAATCATATTTCAAGCAATTCAAAACCATCATGTTGAATCGCGTCTGAAGTTTCTCAGCGAAAGGAAATAATATATTATTTATCAGCTTTAATATATTGGCAAACTTTTCAGCCCAAAAACATTAAAGATGAACACATATCAGCCGATACCGATATGGTGACCGGTATATATCATGCATCCCTAAATAAAACTTAAAGTAAACAAGGAAATAAACTGAGCAATTCCAAGAGGGTCCTCGCACCTCAGTGGTTCTAAAAAGGCTTACCCACAATGCCGTGGGCCGAAACGGCTCTGGAAAGACCGGAGGATCCTTTCTGCCCGATCTTAGTGCGATTGCCCAGATCCAGGCGGCCCAGAAGCTCTCGCACTTCCAGCTGACTGTAAACATGCTGCCACACACACACACACACACACACACACACACACACACACACACACACACACACACACACACACACAGTTAAAACATTTACACTGAACAAAACTATGGAAACATTCAAACTGGGAATTCAGAAATCAATATTTTTTACCCAGCCCTATTAACTCAAACAAGGTTTCAAATATTGGTAACACTTTACAATAAGGTTTATTAGTTAACTACATTAGTTAACATTAACAATACTTCTTCAGCATTTGTTAATCTCTGTTAATGTTAATTTCAACATTTACTAATACTTTATTAAAATCTTGTTAACATTAGTTAATGCACCGTGAACTAACATGAACAAACAATGAACAGCTGTATTTGTATTAACTAACGTTAACAAAAACAGTCACAAATGTATTGTTCATTGTTAGGTAATTTTAGTTAATACATTAACTATTGTTTCCTTATTGTAAAGTGTTACCAAAATATTATTTCCACCACACTAGTGATTTCGATATGCTGGAAATGCCCTTTGGTTTCTAGTTGGAACATTAACGAACAACCACCAGAACAGCGACTTAAAGATTGGTAAAAAAGAAGAATCCCATCAATATAAATCACAATTGAATCTATTAGTATGTAACGCCCACTTTTCTCCATCCAATCAAGTCCCGCCTTCAAAAATATGTCACATTGTGGAAGTAAAATAAGTTGAAACATAATTTCATCTTATCTTGCTTCTAAAAACGTGAAACTGGGGTGTGTGTGTGTGTGTGTGTGTGTGTGTGTGTGTGTGTGTGTGTGTGTGTGTGTGTGTGTGTGTGTGTGTGTGTGTGTGTGTGTGTGTATCAGAGTAGCTCACCTTATCATCAATAATGACCAGATCTCGTGGTTCAGTGCGATCGATCTTCAGGACGCGATGTTTCGTTTGAGCATTATTACTCCCCACCAGAAAATACCTCTGAGATAAAGAAAAATTATAATCGATCTCGTTTTTTGACAACCAACAACCTGAAATCAAAATCCTGTTTAGAAATCTTGAAATGGAGGTTATGGTGAAATTTATCGAAACATTTGAATGTCACATTATTTCGTCCCAAAATCTAAAGAAAAAAATTATATGTATATTTATTACATTTATATTTGCTTAAAAGCCCTCCTGTGGTGTAAATCTAGTTTTTAATGTTGTTTATACATCTATATGGTGTTTTTAATATGCTTTAAGTCAAATCATGTGTAAATTCATAAGTCGACAGCATTGCTGAGTATTTTCTGCTTAAAACTGCAGTGAACCAAAGACAGTCTCAAAAACACGCTTTGAAATCGCTGGTGTTTCTGACGTCACAAACTACCTTGTAACCAATCAGATCAACGTGTGATCGTCAACGAGTGGATCTCTGAGTGAGTGAGTGAGTGAGTGGAGGCGGGGCTCATTTGCATATTTATTGTATTTATATAAAGCGTTCACAGGCAAAATCCGGCTCATTTAAATGTCAGGAAACATGATTCCTGCTGCATGTTAATATCCACGGATCACTGGATCTTTGGTGAGTTGTAAGAAACACTATATCGAGTCCAACCTTTAATTTAAAGGTGCAATGTGTAAAAACTTTGAGTATCTATTAACAGAAATGCAATATGACATCCATAACTATGTTTTCAGGGGTGTATAAAGAACTTACTTAATAAACCGTAATGTTTTTATTACCATAGAATGAGACATTTATATCTACATAACCGCGGGAATCCCTTTCTATGAAGGTCGACATATTGTGACGTCATGTTTCTACCGTAGCCGAACGCGAACAAACAGCGCTACAGAGCGCGTTTCGTCACAACCTTGAAAGAGAAGCCGCAGAAAGCTAGAAGCTAGCCATAGACACCGTGAGTAGTGACTTTTCCCTTGTCAGTGGTGTAAAATATGTAGTTGGATTGTTTAATGTAACTTAGTTCTTCTCCCTCGCTGTGTTATGGCTTTGCTATCTGGGGATAAATGTGCTGGTTACGTTCGTGAGACAGCTGATTAATACTCTTGTCATTGACCGTAAAACAGTAACGTTACAGGAATCACCAACCCGTCGATCGTGGTCGACATTTTACAATCATGCCATTTTTGCCGCGCGCACCTTTGGGCTCATGCGGACGCGTCGAGTTTAAACAAGGCTTTACGCTTTAACCAGCTCAGCCACAGTAACAGCTCATATTAGTCAGCTAACTTTTAACCTAACTATGGCTTTGTCAACTTTATCCATGGTGTGGTTTATAATGGACTGTGGTACAGAAACAGTGACAATATTACACACTCTTGGTTTACTCTGGCTATTCTCTGCTGTCTCAGACGACGATATGTTTGTCCCATGTTAGCCACCGTAGCTTCTTCGAAAGGGAGGGGTGAGAAGTGGGCTGAGCCCTCAGTGCAACTCGCAGCCGAACCGCTAGATGTCGCTAAAAATCACACACTGCATCTTTAACTGATAATCTTTTGTTTTACTCGCATTTTCTCCTATTAACTCCAGTCACACAGCAGCTCTTCTGAAACTCAGTCCGGTTTAAGGAGTGTGTTCCCGTGGGAAAGTGACATCAATGCATTCCCTCGATTTAAAAAACTATATCACACACACTAACGTTCATAAGTTTGGGGTCGGTAAGATTTTTAATGTTTTTAAAAGAAGTCTCTTCAGCTCACCAAGGCTGCATTTATTTGATTAAAAATACAAAACAAATCCAGTAATATTGTGAAATATTATTACAATGTAAATCATCTGTTTTCTATGTGAATATCTAGTAAAGTGTAATTTATTCCTGTGATCAAAGCTGAATTTTCAGCATCATTACTCCAGTCTTCAGTGTCACATGATCCTTCAGAAATCACTATAATATGATGATTTGCTGCTCGAGAAACATTTATGATTATTATCACAGTTGAAATCAGTTTATATTTTTGTGCAAACCGTGATTCACGTTCTTTTTACGTTATGAAATATATTCCGTACATGTTCTCATAAGATCCAGCAGATTATCACACATTCGGTCTGTTGAAGAGTTACTGAGTGAATACAAAGAAAATCAGTTTTCTGTTTATTTGGACAGATTTCCAGGTGAGACGCATTAAAGCTCGCAGTGAGGAGGAGACATCGTGAGGAGAACACAGCGAACGAGGGTAAAGACAGACGGTCTTAACATCTTCTCACATTATTACAGTCGATGAATGTGCAACTGCGCTCATAAACGGCCCAGTCTGTCCTGTTCTGTGCTTTAATGGGGAAAACACAGGTCAAACACAGCACAATATTAGAGGAGATTCACACTGTACAGCACTGACTGTAAGTAAATGATGCGTTTTATTATTGCATAACATACGACCAAATTTAGCCAGTCAGATCAAATACAACATTGTGACGGCAGTTTTAACTGAGAGATTATTTGACTATTAACTATTCAATGAACTGCAAAAAAAGTGAATTAATAAAGCAAATAAAAAATATTTTGATTAAAAATGGAGGAAAAAACAAATAGTGTCTAGTTACAGCATCTAAAAAACACACTATAAACTCTAATCTAAATAAAACAGTTCATGGCATGTTATATCAGCTGTTAATATTTTCTTTCCTATAATGATTAGATATACTTAGTTTGCACAAAACTACGTATTAAATCTTATTAAAATAGCTCTTTCTGAGCAGAATCACTGAATCTGACATCAGGCCTGTTTAATGCCAGCTAAACACTGCCATCTAGTAGCACAGAGTAATATTTCACAAATATTAAAAAATAATAAAGAGGAGCTGTTGTGCTTTTGTCCATGTTCATCTTGCTTTAGTGTGTAATAAGGTCCCATTAGTTATTATTAATTGATGTATTAACTCACAATAAGTAATACATTCGTTAGAGTATTTATTAATTTTGTTAACATTAGTTTATTCTTAGTTTATCTTATCCATTAAATAATATTAACAGATACAAATTTGATTTCAATAATGTATTAGTGAATGTTTTAATTAATATTAATAAATGCTTTAAAAGTATTATTCATTGTTAGTTCATGTGAACAAATGAAACCTTATTGTAAAGTGTTACCAAATGTGGAAGTAAATGTTGAAATGAACATTAATACTAATAATAACAATTGTAGATAACTAATGAAATCTTATTGTAAAGTGTTACTGTTACAATTTTTGTGTTCATTGTTACTAAAATACAAAATACAACACTGATTATTGTGAGTTTCTTGAATGTTTTGGTTTTTATTTTGGCAACATGACACGCCCTGTAGAGTTTAAAGGGTGTGCCCTACACTCAATCACGTGACCAACTCGATCACGTGACCAACTCAATCACGTGACCAACTCAATCAATCACATGACCAACTCGATCACATGACCAACGAGCGCATATTGAGACAAAAGAGAAAAAAAAACATAAATATACAGTCAGACAATCACATTATTGCTCTGTCCTGTTGCTCAGCATGAGCCTGTTGGGAACGTCTCAGCTGTGATTGGTCAGTATTGTGGGCGTGACACAAGTTTGCTTTTTTGCTATTGGTTAAAGAGGACCTATTATGCTTTTTGTTGCTGTTTGATCATGAAAAAGTGAGTTGTTCTCTTTATCAGTGTCAGTGTTTCTGAACTCCTGAAACGCCTCCATTGTATCTTGAGTTTCTTCCGGGAACGAACACGTCACAATATTCCTCATTTAAATAATTCATACGCAGAATAAAAGGGCGGGGCCTGGTTGAGTTAGTTAGTAGTAGGGATGTGCGACAGTAGTACGATCGATCAAGAAAACGATGATTGTCGTGACTTTAAAAATATACACTTCTTTTTCTGATTGGTTTCTGCTGCATTTAGGGCGGTTCCTGAGGTCTGATTGGTTACTGCTGCATTTAGGGCGGTTCCTGAGGTCTGATTGGTTACTGCTGCATTTAGGGCGGTTCCTGAGGTCTGATTGGTTAGCGTTATAAACGCCTGTCGAAATAAAGTGAAACTATGGATTTGAAAGTGCGCAGTGATCCCTGGAATCACTTTGATCATGAAAATACATTTAAGTGCAAGATGTGCAGCGACAAATGGCCATATACATAACATTTTAATTAGAACAGGATTGTGATAGAATGTCGTGCTTCAGTTTCCTGTGTTTCAGCGTTGTTGTTACAGGAAGAGAACATCCATGATATTATTAAAGTCCCCCTGTAGTCAATCATTTTATACCTTAAAACTCATCTTTGATCACCAAAATAACATATTTAAAGTTTTCCATGCCTTAAAATATCTTGAATGTAACTCGACACTCTTGCCTCATTTAGTATGTGTGGCTCTATGAATATGCAAATGAGCCCCGCCTCCACTCACTCACTCACTCAGAGACACACTCGTTGACGATCACACGTTGATCTGGTTGGTTACAAGGTAGTTTGTGACGTCAGAAACACCAGCGATTTTAAAGCGTGTTTTTGAGACTGTCTTTGGTTCACTGCAGTTTTAAGGAGAAAATACTCAGCAATGCTGTCGACTTATGAATTTACACATGGTGTGTCTTAAAGCACATTAAAAATAGACATATAAACAACATTAAAAATGGGATTTTCACCACAGGGGGACTTTTAAAAATCCAGCAGTGTTACTTTTTCTCGTCATATTTTATTATTTCTTAACATGGCTTCAAAAACACACAGGGATTTCTGGTATATATATATTCATATTCGTATATGCATGAGCTCCTGATCTGATTCATAATCGCATTATATGCTGTTCCCAGTATTTAAAAGTCCAAAGCAAATCCATTTATCCTTCAATAATAATAAATGAAATGTGACTTACAGCTCTGGTCTCGTAAAGCACCAGTTTCTGAACTCCTCCAATCACAGCGGCTGTCAGAGGCATGATGATGATGATTATGATTATGATGATGATGCATCCGTCCAATCAGTGACCCTTCAGACAGTAAACATACAGATGAGACACAGACATCAGAGGAATCCAGCACATGCTTTATATTCTGAAACTTTTCTATTATGGCTACAGTGTCTGCAAATAACTAATCAATAGTCAATCATGAATACTGCATTTGTATTTAGTGCTGCTTCCCTGAATTCCACATAAAAGACGTTCCATATATAGTTAAAAGATATAACTTTTTAATTTAGCCTGCTCTTTAGAAGCTACATAATATATTTAATATAATATAATAGCGTATCTAATATTAATATGTTTTCCAGAAGAAAAATTTAAATAAGAACAATTTACATGGATTAATTATCCTGCAAGAACCAAAACTGTAAGTACATGCTTGAATGACAAAAGAAAAAGAGGATGTACAATTGTATAGATTATAATATTATTCATAAACCAAAATAAGGTAATTCCAATGATAATAAGTTAATTAACTTAATGTCATTCTTCATAAATCTGATTTAAAATAATAATAATAAAGTCGATTTCACTCCAATTAACAAATTAAATAAAGGTTGGGTCTTAGTGAATTCATTTTTACATATAGATATGATATGATAATCCAGTAATCTAATATGAACATGAGGTCTCGTTTAAATGTTTACTGCGTTTAAGGGCTGTTTACTGCTTCCTCTTTGTATTTTAAAAAATAAGACGCTTTCTAAATGACTTATAACAAGAGCCAAATAAATAATACTTACAATCAGAAGACGCCTACATGAGTGTCGACATATCTAGAGAAATATTGTGCATAAACAAAACGCTACACCGAGTCATGTGACTGTCAGCAGTGCAGCTGAGACGGAGTCTCTGCTGGGACAAATACCAAGAACGCGAAAGCGAAAAAAACAACCTGCGACTACTAACAGACGCGGGCTCGTTTGAATGTCTATGTTGTGAGTATGAAAAACATTCAGTTGATTTTGCTGATTTGTCATTTGTTGTAGTGTTAGATAGATAAGTTAACATGACCTAGATGTCCATATCCTGAAATAAATAGTTAGTGTAAAGTATTTTACATTTCTGAAGACCTTTTGTAACCTCAAAAACGTACCGATGTTGTGGGTGGTTGTCAAGGCGTTGCTAAGGTGTTCCAGTGTTTTTGTTAAGGTGTTGCTATTCAGTTTTGAGTGCTTTCTGGCTAGTTGTTTGGCCATTGCTATGGCTTTTAAATGGAGGATCGGCTATAGTGTGGGAGTTTAAATGCTGGAAAATGGGCCGTTACTCACCACGATATAATTATAGCTTCCTGTTTAAAAAGCCCGCGCTTATACGCTTTAAATTCGGTGGATTAGGATCGGGTCAATATTTTTATCGTCCAGACGGGAAAAATGTTCTGGAAGTGATTCTGAGGATATCGTTTCTCTGTCGTTTGTGGACACCTCTATTCTTATGGTTTTAAAGTTATCGTCGAGTTGGATTGATCAATTCTTTTTTTTTTCTTTTTTTTTTCGTTTATCGGAAAATCGTTCTGAAAGTTTTGTGTCATGAAGTTGGGGTGATTTTCGATATTGTTTTAAAGTGATTTTAGCCCAAATTAAAATAGCAAAATTTTATAAACCGTTTTACACTTTACAATATAGGCCTATTAAAAGTTGAACTTTGTTTTAAATAGTTTTATTTTGATTAAAAACCCATGTTTTCCGTTACTCCTGTTTTTCCCCCTCCACTTTATTGTTTTAGTTATGAATATCATCACGAAAATTAATCATGGTTTTATTATAGTAAAACTTTTTGGGGGTCGGGTATAACCACAGATAGTTAAACTATGGTTTGTGAATCTAAACAAGTGGTTACTTTGTAGGTAACCTTTTTTTCTTTTTGTTCTTTTTTTTGAAATCATGTTTAATTTTCATAAGGTTATACCATAGACAGTAAAAGAAATGGACACAGCGACCCCGTGGTTATCAGTACTTTAACCTGTAGGAGTGACCGTGAAGATGTAGTTCTCTTCGGTTCCTGTAGATGTCGCTGTGTGTTCGTACATCGTCCTGTCAGTGTTTGTTCATCGTGTTTTACTGGGGTTTGATGTTGAAAGGCAATCAGAGGTTTCTTTTTGTGTGTAAAGTACAATAAATTCGTTTTGTAGTCTATTGTACTATAATCTGCAGAATAAAGTAGTCTTAATGCCCAATAATGTCTTGTTGAATTTTATTTTAATATTGACATTGGCATGTTATTTATGTGTTTATTTTGAATTCCTTTTACATGTTTTTTTTTTTTTACTTATATGAGAGTGTATGCCAATAGAGTTCTTTAAAATGGAAAGAAATCAAGACAGAAACATAATTTCTGCTCATTTAAGTTTGTGTTGCGTTTCGCTTCATTTGTTGTGTACAGATACATCTTGAACTACAAGTAACTTTGCAACTGTTTCATGTCAACCACCGGTCATTAGAGTATTAATAGAATGTCTGCTTAATATCTGATAACACTTTATTTTGATGCTTATATAAGCAGAACTTATATGTCTCTTGATTTCTTTCCATTTAAAATAACTCTATTAGCATACACTCACATATAAGTGAAAACAAATAAATAAAAGGAAATAAATAAACAAATATATAACGTCCCACTGTCAGTATTAAAATAAAATTAAACAAGACATTATTGGGCAATAGACTACAAAACTAATTTATAGTACTTTACACACACTCATGCACAAAAATACTTATTCTACTAACCCGAACCTAACAGTCTCTGAGAATTAGTTGACATTTTTGCATTATAGTTATAATGTGTAAAGTGGACAATCAATCAAAATACAAAATAACCCAAAAATGAAATAGAAAGGAATGATTGCTTGATTGAGGAAAAGAGATACACATAAATATAAAAAAATTGTCCCTCAGAGCGTCATCGAACATGTGACCATGGATCCCAAAACCAGTCACGTGTCGCACGGGTATACTTGTGGCAATAGCCGACATGGCTCTAAATTATCGATTTTTCTTTTATGCCGAAAAATCATTAGGATATTAAGTAAAGATCATGTTCCATGAACATATTTTGTACATTTCCTTTTGTAAATATATATTTGTGTGAGTGTTTGCAGCACAATCGCGAACATAAATAGACAACTTTAGGCGTTTTTCTCAATGTTTTGATTCTCTCAGATTCCAGATTTTACGTCGAATATTATCCTATCCTAACAATACATCAATGGAAAGCTTATTTATTCAGCTTTCAGATGATGTATAAATCTCAATTTCAAAATATTGACCCTTGTGACTGGTTTTGTGGTCCAGGGTCACATGGTTTAACCAGTTCCTCTCCTCTGTATCCTGGCTGTTATTTTGACAGCATTATCACTGAGAGAGAGATTAGTTGTCTTCGCAATCGTTGTGGCGCCGGCGTGTCCCTCCTCCAGTCAGACAGGGTTTGTGTTGGCAGGCCAGAGAGGCTTCTGGGAAACGTCGGTCCTCCGAAACCCCGTCTGCACCTTCACTATACGGTCCCTTATTCTCTGTCTTTGTGTTTCCATTTCCTCGTCTTATACTTTTCTTCCGAATCCTACAGTCACTAAACAAACACATTCTGTCATCCTGAAACATCCTGATAGATTTAGTCTCGTTGGATGGACTCCAGATCCGACAATGTGGCCTAAAATCAAAGATGTGTTTTTGTCACCAGAGGAAATGATTATTATTACTCAAAATTCGTCCTGGTTATTGATATCTAAGCTTTGTGTTTCTATGTGTTTCTCCTAAAATTATTTGGTGACACTTTACAATACGGTTAATTAGTTAACATGAACTAAGAATGAACGATCCTTCTTCAGCATTTATTAATATTATTTAATATTAATTTAAACATTTTCAAATACACTATATTAAAATAAAAGGTTGTATTTGTTAACATTAGCACTGTGAACTAACATGAACAAACAATGAACAGCTGTATTTTTAGTCACTAACATTAACAAAGATTAATAAATGAAAGATGAATAAATACTGTAATAAATGTATTTCTCATTGTTAGTTCATGTTAGTAAATACATTAACTAATGAACCTTTTTGTAAAGTGTTACCTATTATTTATAGGAGCACAAAAACAGATCAAATAGAGTCAATAGTTGCCTTATATTAAGAATATAAAATAAATGTAGATAGAATATCTTGTAGATAAAATGTAGATAAAATAAATGTAGATAGTGACAGGTTGCATTTAAAAAATAATTAAATTGGCTCTCTCAAATGCAGCATGTTTGATTATTTCTAAGCTAATCATATGGCTGTTAGTTTTACTGTGTTAAGCACTTTTTGGGTAAGTATATGTCGCCTTTTTTCGCCATTGGCTTTTGGCTTGCTTAGTTGGGGACATTTAACATTTAATTTTGAATTTAACAATACTATTACAACTTTACTTTCCTGTTATCTCTGTAAAGCTGCTTTGAAACAATTTGTATTGTAAAAAGCGCTATATAAATAAAGGTGACTTGACTTGACTATATCATGTTTTTTGACCTGAGCATCTTTAGTCTGCATTTGTCTGTACATTTAATGTTAAAAATACAGATTACATAAAATATTTCTATCACAAAAGCTGGAAGAATTTGATGAGAAGTTCATATTGATATCTTTCAGCGAATGACCCATTTCTCTGAGATCGTGATGTGCATCTCTGCGTGAGATACGAGTGTTTCTGCTCGTCACCTTGAGACGGTTTCGATAAAAGTTGTACGTGAGCGTCAGCGAAGGCTCAGCTTTGACTAGAATCACAGATAATCTCAAGTAAAACACAAACACCTGCTGCTCAATGAGGGGTACGTGACGGAGAGATGCTTTCCTGTAGCGCAAACAATAAAGCGTTGGCGCTTGCAACGCCAAGGTCATGGGTTCGACTCCCAGGGAAAGCAAGAACTGATAAAAAAGTAAAATGTGTACCATGAAATGCAATGTAAGTCGCTTTGGATGAAGGTGTGTCAAATGAGAGATGCGTTCTTTGTGAGATATTACAGAGTTTAAAGCGATAGGAAGAGGTTTCAAAAACACAGTCGGTTCTAAACTTGGTTTGTAGGCAGATCTCACGGCCCTAGTTTTCCCAAATTCAGTTTTTTTCTTTCTGAATTCCGTTTAAATGGTTAAATTAAATTTAAGTAATCAAAATGCAAATCTAATTAATCGAATCATGAAACCTATGCAATTTAACATAAATGTTTCTAAAGTTTAAAAGTCAATTTTATCCCTTAAAACTCATCTTTGATCACCAAAATAACATATTTAAAGTTTTCCATGCCTTAAAATATCTTGAATGTAACTCGACACCCTTGCCTCATTTAGTATGCGTGGTTCTATGAATATGCGAATGAGCCCCGCCTCCACTCACTCACTCACTCAGAGATCCACTCGTTGACGATCACATGTTGATCTGATTGGTCAAGGTAGTTTGTGACGTCAGAAACACCAGCGATTTCAAAGCGTGTTTTTGAGACTGTCTTTGGTTCACTGCAGTTTTAAGGAGAAAATCCCCACATAGACATATAAACAATATTAAAAACTGGATTTCCACAAAGGGACTTTAACAAAAAATATATTTTAAGTGGCAAATTTATATATTTTCCCAAATTCCATGGTTTTCTGCTTTTTGGATTTATTAATACCGTTTTTTACAGTCGCTAGGACACATTTCTCAATACTTAGGTCACTTTTTCAAAACTCTTCACACAGTTCTCCAAACCAACAAGAAGTACAAGAATTTGTACACACCTTTCACCGATACAGATACAGTAGGAATCAGCTGTGGTTGGTCCAATTGTCCAATTATAGCATTTCGTTTTTAGATTCGAAATATATTTCATTAGAATATTACTGTAGAAATGTAGCAAATTGCTGTCATACTCAGTTTTGTATTATGTTATTGTTTTGAACATAAGTTTAACAGTTTTGAAAACAGTATGTAAGCATGTGCAAATTGGCCTGTAAGCACACAGAGTTTTGGTGGTTGTTGTGTCGAAGTGAGAAAACAATTAATGTAATTTGAAAGATAGTCATTGAATGCATTTTGTGCCAAAGCAATGATAAATGATCCACAGTTTAGCCCACATATACTTCTGTTGTGCTCACTGTGTGAAGAGTTTTGAAAAAGTGACCTGAGTATTGATAAATGTGTCCTAGCGACTGCAAAAAACTGTAAAAGTAGCTCTATGTAGAATTCAGAAACCCTTTTTATTAGTTTACAATACAGACTGTATCAAAGCAGCTTTACAGAGATAACATGAAAAATAATACAACAAAGTTTGTTTCTAGAAGAAAAGTGCGTCATCATCCACCTTAAGTAAGGCAGATCAATATTATTGTTGAATATTAAATGTCTTTTATTATTCATTATTTAAATACAATGTCTCCCCATGGTCTTAATGAAGAATTTGATATAAAACCATTCTTATAAGAAATATTTTTTTGTAAGTAATTGTCTGTTTCTATGCTGACTACATTTCAGCAGGTTTTATGAATGTGTGGGGTAATTTTCTTTATTTGTTTGGGGTTGTCTTGTATATATGGAATTGTTTCTTCCACAGATTGTTCTTCTTTTTACTTTTCTCTCTTTTTCTTTTCTGTGGAGAGCTATGTTATGGGATATTGAAGTTTAAAAAAAACCCAGGTTCCAGACTAACTTTGCCACTGGTTGCACTGGTGCTACCAACTTTCTCAGTTGGTCGCACCAGCATATGATTTGGTCAAACCTTTTTTTTTTTTTGCTACATGCCATGGGATTAATCAATGCATGCTGATGAATAGTGGTTTTAAATGGACCAAGGCTAGCAAAGGCTTTCTGGGTTGCAGCAGAAATACCTGTTATATATTAATTATCATTGCCAAATTTCAGGATTTTCATGGATTTTGGACAGTAATTTTAATATGTAATTTTAAGCATTTTACATTTGAATTATATACAATCTATCTATTTACATTTGAATCATATTCTATCTATCTATCTGTCTAGTATCATCTTTCTATCTTTTAAAAATCATTAAACATTCAAATGTATGCATTACATTTTAAAAGATTAGAGTATTATAATAAACTGATACAGAGTTTTCGTTATCAAAGTTTATAGTTGTAACAAAAAGCAGAAATCTCACACTCCTTACCTTCTGCACTTTATAATAATTTCCTTTTCCTCTGTCGAGCGATCATGAGAGTAATCGCTCGCCAGAGGAAAATATAACCGCTGAAAAGACGTAGGAGGAAGGGGCTCTGTGTTTCGTGAGACCATTTTTATCATTTTTATATGCCTTAATTCGTGAATTCGTAATTGGCGCGTTTCGCCATCAGCAGTGTTGGGGGTAACTTATTACAAGTAACTTGAGTTACGTAATCAGATTACTTTTTCAAGTAACTAGTAAAGTAACACATTACTTTTTCAATTTACAACAAAATATCTGAGTTACTTTTTCAAATAAGTAACGCTAGTTACTTTTTCACATTTATTGACTGACAGCTCTCCTGTCCCCATGTTGAGAGAAATAAAGTGAGGTGTTGTGTGCATTTGCATTGAACATGCATTTACTCATCTCACTTGCACAAAAACATTCAGTATTCCTCAAAATGAATAAAAACAGTCAAATGCAATCTCAGAATTTTGTGCAAAAGTTTTATAATTAACTATGTTAAATTACACAAATATACTTTATGTATTTAATCTCACTTTATTAACCAATGTCTTTGCTGCTGACCTACAATGATCTAATTCAACCATACTAATAAGCAAAAATGACTTTAGATTAGGTTTAGAAATAAGAGTGTTGAACTTCCTTCTCCTGTATCCTATTGTTATTTAATCAAGAACAGCAGCAGCTGAAAGGTTTGTTTGAGCGGCGCCCTCTACTGTACAGGAGTAAATATGCATTTCCTTCAGCCTGAGGCTTGATCATTTAACTTTTTTTAATGTGAAAGGGCCTTAACAATTGGCAAAAATAGATTGTTTTAGCTGTTATTAAAAAACAAACAAACAAGTCCATGCAGGTGAGAAAAAGTAACGCAAAAGTAATGTAACGCATTACTTTCCATAAAAAGTAACTAAGTAACGTACTTAGTTACTTTTTTGGGGAGTAACGCAATATTGTAATGCATTACTTTTAAAAGTAACTTTCCCCAACACTGGCCATCAGTGTGCAATGCGCGTGACGTCTACGTTCGTCAATAAATAAACTGCACGTGTCTTGCGGAATAACATTGTAGACGGAACTTCTCTCCGTTAATGTCTATGGAGAGTCACGCCGGCACTGGGCTACTCCGCAGCCGAGACGACCCCGGGATAAAATAGTCCGAATATAAACACTTATTATAGGCGTACCGTAGTGATTCAGAATAAGTCAAAAACACGGTTTGGAAAATGGATTCATGATATAGCCTACTCGTTCATTTTGAACATAAGTTACGGACTGCAGCAGCTGATACAACGCGTTCTGTTGCTCAAGCGTCCACTCGCACAAATGCGACCACATAACATTTTAACTCGCACATTCTCAAAAAAATGGTCGCAGTCTGGAACCCTGTGTATAAGTTTGTAAAAAACCTGTATGTAAGTGAGTTATGTGTGGGGCTATTAGGCTTGTTTAGACCCAATCAAACTAATTTAAAATAACATGGTGAGTCAGTTGATTGTATGGCCTATAATATATATATCCCTTCATCAAATGTGTTCACCATTTGCCTGAAGAAGATCCAGCAGGGTCGAAACGTTGCCTTTTTATTAAATATGGGAGTTAAAAGTGGTTTTGCGGACATTACATTTTTTTCACTTGAATATTAAATGTCCCCAATTAAGCAAGCCAAAAGGCAAGGCGACAGAACCGAAACTCCACCAGTGACAGAATGGAGAAAAAACCCTTGGGAGAACCCAGACTCAGTCGCTCAGTTCTGCTCTCGCCAACGAACCAACAGTGTATGATTATGATTCAGGCAGCATTACAGGGCAGATTGGATCAGAACATCCCAATATTTATCCAGTTCATCTGGTTGGAAGTCGGAGTCATCACGCGCGTATGGAGACGAGTTTGTTGAGGATCAGTGCCGATGTCTGTCGTGTCCATGAGGGCTGGCACTTCATGGATGGGTTGAGGTCGTTAGGGTTGGGCGATGTCTACAGTGAAACATGCGATGATCAGGTCTATTCGCACCAAATTAGCATTACCTGAGGTCATTTTTCCAGACCCTTTTCCAGAAGGTAAAAGTCGCTGTAATCTTTACTGATTGTCCGTAATGATTACTGAGATGCACATTCGGACGGGGCTAGCTCTGGTAATTATTACTGTACCCAACCTCTGCATGTTAAACTATTCCCGTCCTAATAGGGCTTTTGTCAAGTCTGTGTCTTGTTTTCCCCCTCGGTGTAGTTTCTGTTTGTTTTATTTTTATTTTTAATAAAAGCCTTCATTCTTCTGCGATTGAGTCCTCGCCTCATCTCCTCAAACCCTGACACCCGGCACAGATTTTATTCTTCTTCTAAATGTCGACAAAAAACTATTGCGAAGCAACTAAAATGTAATTTTTTCCTCGCGCGATAAGTCATTCCAAAAATCATGGCGACGGATGTTGGTTTATATGGTTTACGTATATCGCAACTAGCCTGGTAATACCAAACTCTGCTACTTCGCATTTGCTTCATTTACAGAAGTACAGAAGCGAAATGAAATTGAGCGGAAGTACGAAGTCTGACGTAGTCAGGCTATATCACAACTGCTGCACTGGCCATTATTATTAATGGAAGGAGACGTGTGTGTGTGTGTGTGTGTGTGTGTGTGTGTGTGTGTGTGTGTGTGTGTGTGTGTATTCAGCATTAATGACAAGGAAACACCCTTATACTGTGAGTGGCTCATATGAGGAGTTTCTGGGTGTTTCTCCCTCATCTCTGCTTCGAGGTCGGGATTGTGGCATTTCTTTGAGGCTTATAATCCAGTATTCCTGTAATTCTTTTCTATTTTATGAGTTTAATAAAGAACTCTGTCTCATATTCTGTCCAAACACACCGCGTCTACGTCAGGTGACTATAAATGCGCAAAAACTGTTTCCAATGCAGTTTTGCGAAATATTAATTTTTCGAATCGCCAGAAAAACCTCCTCATGCAAGCGTTTTTTTTTTTTTTTTTGCGATAAATGGGAGTTTTTGCGAAATTGACGTGTTTCCATTAGGCCTATATTCAATTCGCAATTTCAATTTGCACAATTTGACGGGTAATGGAAACACGGCTAATGATATTCTCAAAGTCAAGGTCTTTTTCATTCTTTCCTCAGAAGTAAAAAGAAGTTGGAAGTACTTTTGCACTGATTTACTGTTAACAAACTCCCCGGCGTCGTCCACAGCTGAGATCGACGCTTAGATGAATATGTCAATTATGTACTGCGCTTTCCTCTCAATAACAAAATAAACACAACTATATAGATCTGGCTGTGTGAGACTGAATCCCTTTTCTTTGCATGAGACGCTGACATTACAGTACAGAACGCCTCTATCGACGTTATCCTGAACATTGTATAAGCATTAGTTTCACATGCCACTGAACGTCCCGATTCCTTCACACAAACGTCAGTCTACAGGCTTTCATAGACAACATAGGAAGTCTTGTTCACTGTTCACACATTGGCAATAAAAAACTGAAAAATGCATGTAAAAACATACATTAAACATTCCATGTTATACTATAAATTTCATTTTATGACTGGATTCTGTGATTCCATCTGTGTTTTCATTTAATTTAATATTCAACAATATTATTGACACCATTATATGAGAACTGAACTGAGCTGGACGATGACATCACGCTTTTCTCCATATAAATGAACTAAATTAATAACTTTTTACAACAAAAATGAACCATCACTGAACCTACTTAAGCTGGACTGTGACGCTATTTTCTTCTGGAAACAACTTTTGTTGCATTATTTTCCCGTTATCTCTGTAAATCTGCTTTGAAACGCTCTGTATTGTAAAAAGCGCTGTATAAATGAAGGTGATTTGGGCCTGTGAACGAGGAAGACACCAGGAGAGAGTCGTGTGCCGTTCTTCTCTGGTGGTCCGACTGATAGAGACTCCTCAGGGGTCAGAGGTCAGAGACCCCAAAACCCCCACTGACCGCTTAAAACGAAAGACAGATCAAGAGACACCTTATGGAAAAATGATTGATGACCACAGATTTAATTTGGATTCGTTTTTCATTTGAAATGGATTTTTATCATAGTTGCTGAATGGAATCCTTTACTTGTTTCTTACTAACTTTGGGTGTTGATGGCAAAATGACTGGCTGTTTTGTTCTAGCTTGCTTGTCTCACCAATATGATGCGTTTCGTGCTTTCGTTAATCATGTCTTGTATTATATTATCCCATTTATCACCAGAAAATCTGCCTCAAAGACACGATTCCTGTTTGTTCCTCTGAGCCAGGGTTACAACTAATGTTCAACTCTCACGTGCATGACTTTATTTAATGCTGATCTCATGGTTAGATTTATGGCCGAACATTCATTTACAGCGAATGAAAAGTTCTGATTTTGTGAAAAATCATATTTATTTATACACTTATGTTTTGGTAAATCTCTTTGATGTTGAGTATTTGAATGTATTATTCCACCGCTTTGAAGATTTTAAGGTAAATGATACTTTTTGAATACTGCTTTTTGTCATTAAAACCAAAACGTTTGACTGTTTGTATTATTTCGAGAAGTTAACAGGGAACGTCGTCTAGTCTTTAATAATGTTATTTATGCCTCATTCATGGAGTGTTTCAGTTAGACTTTTTAAATGTTACTTATAAAAGTAACATTCCATTAATGTTTGAAGAATG
>NW_027508717.1:227500-252500 GCF_051911475.1 Siphateles boraxobius | reverse complement strand
ACTGTTACAGATCTGCCTTATCAAACCCTTATCGGGCGATACACACCTGGAGCTGAAGGAGAGAGAGAGAGAGAGAGAGAGAGAGGGTTATCCGGGATGTTCGGGAAGTTTGCTTTGGGATTCGGTGGATTTGAGGAGGTTTGGACCTAAATCGAGGTTCCAATGAGATAAACATGCTTATAAATCATACAGAATGAGTTTTTCTTTTCTTTTTTAAATGTACAGTTTTGTGTGATGGTTTAGGGGTTGGGTTAGTTAGTGAATGTGTGTGTGTGTGTGTGTGTGTGTGTGTGTGTGTGTGTGTGTGTGTGTGTGTGTGTGCGTGTGTGTGTGCGTGCGTGCGTGTGTGTGTGTGTGTGCGATGGGAAATTTGCACCTGCATAAACCAATGTGGTTCCGGCCTGAACAAACCAGCACTCTCTCTCACACACACACACACACACTCTCTCTCTCTCTCACACATACACACACTCATTCTATCTCACTCAAACTCTCTCATAAATATACATACACTGTCATGGAATCTTATATTGTGTTATCAAATATTTTTTTATAAAAAACTATTTTTTAATAAGAAATAAATTACATTTAATATTTAACATTAATAATTCTTTGCATGCAAAAATAATAGATAAAATGTATATGCTATAACAATGAATATACTGTATGTAAATATTGTATATGTAATATACATATTACAATTTCTTTAATTTATTTTTATTAAAAATTAAAAAGTATATATATTGTGTATAAAGTATATAAGTAATTTTATTTTGAATATATATATACTTTAAATCTATTCAGAATCTGTAAGAATATACAGTGTATGCTATTACAATAAATGTGTACATGTAGGATATTTGTAAATAAATGTACAATATATTTTTTTAAATTGAAAAGTGTCAGAACAGCATGACAATTGCTGATTGTCCCGCCTGTATAGAGTTGCGTGTATACTGTGATCAGGCAGGTTACGGTGACTGTAAGTGTCCAGGTTCGAGTTGAGATGGGAAAGTAAATGCTAACGGATCAGATATTAAAACCATAGACAGTAAAAGAAATAGACACAGCGCCCCCTTTATTTCAACGGAGAAATATGAAGCCCATTAGAAGCACTCACTTCCTGATGGCTGAGCGACTGCGCAGACTCAAACTGAGCTTGATGACGTAGATGTGACGTGAATCTTCTAGTAGCTGTGCCAAGACAAATCTGAATCACCTAATATCTCAGAAACATTGTTGCAATATTTTGTCCTGTTGCTTTAATGGACTCTCTATCTGTGGGCTTCTCCTTGACTTTATGCCTCTATGTCCCCCGATTGCCTCATAGACAGTAAAAGATTGCCTGCGAGCTTCTCCTGTCTATACGGTAATTTCTCTACTGTGCGACAGAGAGTCGCGTGGTTATGACGCAATCGTTAGCCTATTTTTACAAAAATGGCTTCTACGGGGCCATAACGTAAGATACAAAGTAATGGAGCCTTTTATAAATTGTCGTGTTTCTTTAGAAATAAATAATGGACATATGAAGTCTTTGGACGCCTCAGATGTAAAGTTATTCGCTGTCAAAGTGACGGCAAAATGAATGGGAGTCAATGGAATGCTAACGGTTGGTGATGCTCTGCTACAATGGCGGCTCCCGCGAGGCTTCAGTTTCCGGATGATGGATTACACACTTGCTTAAAACTCACTGAGTTTAATGACGTAGAAAACATTTAAAGGAAACTCTATCGCCCCCTTGAGTCCTGGTGCATTAACATTATTAAATCTGAAGAAGTGTTTGCGTGAAGTTTCAGGATATTTTTCCATTTCGTAGCTGGAGAATAAGCTTCTCTTTAGCTGCCGGTTCAAAGACTGCTGGGATTTATGATTCAGGATATTTATAGGAATTATCGTGATGCGTCACGTTATGAATGACTTTGCTTTTCTGTTATTTGAAACGATGATATTTTATTAGAACAAAATCCTCCGTTCAGCCAGAGCGGGTCTGATAAGTGTCTGTGGAAATAAAGAGTGTGTTACAGAGTTCACTTATTCTCCTCTTCATTTCTCTGCAGTGACATCATACATGCGTTTGAGCGTCATGCTGGGGTCAGAGGTCATTTGTAAAGGAATTTGCTCAAGTTTCCTGAATGGTTCAATCAAAAGCATTTCTTGAATTCAGTTAAATGCTGTTAAAGAATATTGGAGGCAGTGAGATCCTTTTTTTTCTTTCTCATTTTTAAAGAAATCTCTTCTGCTCACCAAGGCTGCATTTATTTGATAAAAATATACTGTAAAAAGTAATCAGTTGACTTAACTTAAAAAAAGTGAAGAAACCCATTGCCTTAAAATTATTAAATAAACTTTATGCGTAATAGAAAAAATTAAGTTATGTGAACTGGACAGTTCCATGTAACCTAATTATTTCAATTTTCAAAGCTTATTTCCTTAATCATTTTAAGGCAACACTTTTTTGTAAGTTAAGTCAATGGATCACTTTTTTACAGTGCGTTCAGAAATCATTATAAAATGCTGATTTGCTGCTCAAGAAACATTTATGATTATTATCAATGTTGAAAACAGTTCCATGATACATTTTCTGGATCCTGTGATGAATAGAAAGTTAAAAAGAACAGCATTTATTTGGAATAGAAACATTATAAATATTTTTACTGTCACTTTTGGTCAAATTAATGAGTCCTTGCTAAATAAAAGTATTACTTTCTTTACATAAAAAATAAAGCAAGGTAGTGTATAGTTGTTTAGAGTTGATTAAAGTCCTTTAGATCAGTGTTTTGATTTCGGTTCTTGTAATACAGATGCTTTTAAACATCAAGATCTGAGTTTCCCAAACTGGGGTTTGTGCGTATGACAAGCTAATGATTTGATTAAATCATTAAAGCGAATAAGGAATTTAGGAAGTTACTAAAAAACATGAAATATTTAATTTGTTTACGTGCATGTCATGTGAACCGTGACCATGTAAATCTGTTGTTAAGTTATTTGAATTTGGGAATCACTGTTTTAATGTGGTTCTCCACTGACATCAGACTTTACACTATCTCTAATACAGTCGAACTAAAGGTTATTCAAACACCTTCAACATTTCTCACTTTATCAGATTATTCGCTATAGTTTGTCCGTCCTTCTGTTAGACTCTCACACATGAATTATGTTGAATATCTGGTGTCTGAATAATGTTTGGTTTGACTGTACGTTTCTGAACGGTTTAGTCCGGGTTGGTTCTGGACGCTCGGCTCCTGGTTTGGCGATTTTTTTTTATTTAAACAAAAATGTTTTATTTATTTGTGAAATATTATCTAGGCTCATTTATTTATATTTGTAAAACAGAATACATATTTGTTACTCCTCTGCATTTTTGCTCAAATTGACCTTTGTACTTGCACATTGCTTTCTGTTTGTTTCCGAGTCGAGTTTTGCTTGCAAAACGCTGGATTTGTTTGTTTAATTATGGCACAATATTAACTCCATATGCATGATTCTGGAAAAACTGAGAATCATGATTTTTTTTTATTTCAAATGGTTGTCATGATTCTGAACAGACAAATAAACAAAATAACATGTAATTTACTAGAGGTTCTGACCAAATATGAATTGCTGCAGTCTATTAAAAATGTCAAATTAATTCGAACTATAATATTTTTAAATGGATTGAGTGAATGATTCAATGACTCACTCATAAAATAAATAAATATGTCACAGTTTACTTTATTTTGCTATCCTCCTCACTTATATAAATGAACATGTCATGCACCCACTAGTAAAAATAATCTGATGTTTGAATAATGTTTGGTTTGACTGTACGCCCGGGGCTTGAAGTGAACGCCCGCCAGCCCGTCAAACCCGCGCGCGCGGGTAAAGATCAACTGTGGCGGTAACGCTGTCAAATCACGAGCCAATATGGCCAGTTACTTATGTTTACTCACTTTACTCACAAATATTTGCTGATTTAGCGCAAATACTATATGACGTAGTTAACCCGGTTAATTTCTTCTTCTTTTTTTGCTAGTAGAAGTTCTGAATGGCCGGTAACTTAAACATTTAGTAGCCAAATTGGCCGGTGAGTGAAAAAGTAAATGTCAAACCCTGAGTGCGTTTCTGAACGGTTGGTTCTGACGCTGGGCTCCTGGTTTGGTGACTCCCACAGGTCAGCTGTGCCCGACACTATCAGGGGCCGTCTCAATCCTCCAGGAGCCTGACGTCAGCCGGGCCTGATAAGGGGGTCCGGTGAAACTGGAGGGGGTTTAGACTAACAGAGACAGGCTGGATAAGAGCTCAGACTGATAAGAGCCGAGACTGTGGAGCCCTATTGTTCCAGAGGATCCTCCAGAAGCTGCGTGTTATTATGACGTGTGTGTGTGTGTGTGTGTGTGTGTGTGTGTGTGTGTGTGTGTGTGTGTGTGTGTGTGTGTGTGTGTGTGTGTGTGTGTGTGTGTGTGTGTGTGTGTGTGTGTGAGCGTACGGATCCGCAACAAACAGGAATATTTCCTCACTTATCAGACTCTATGACCTGCTGAATTGAGACACTCCTCTGTGCTATTATTTCCTCTCAGTGTGTGTGTGTGTGTGTGTGTGTGTGCAGTGTTATTATTGATATACTATTATATTAGAACCGCATGATTCTGGATAAACTGAGA
The DNA here is from genome assembly GCF_051911475.1 of Siphateles boraxobius. NCBI lineage: Eukaryota > Metazoa > Chordata > Actinopteri > Cypriniformes > Leuciscidae > Siphateles > Siphateles boraxobius. The sequence goes on along the minus strand of NW_027508717.1, from coordinate 247,860 downwards.
TTCATGATTTTTTTATTTAAAACGGAGGTCATGATTTTGAACAGACATATAAACAAAATAACATGTCATTTACTAGAGGTTCTGACAAAATATTAATTGCTGAAGTCTGTTTAAAAATGTTGAAATAATTCAAATTCATATATTTTTTAAATGGATTGAGTGAATGATTTAATGACTCACTCATAAAGACTTTAATTACTAGATGAATCGGTGTTTTTGAACAAATCTCGAATGAATGATTCAATGAAAGATACATTTTAACTGGTGTAACGATGTAATGATACAATCTTTATCAACAGACGCAAGCGAATCGCTGTCATTTAGGAATAATATTGCGTGTGTTTGAATTGAGATTCCCATCTTTGAAGAATTAATTGTGCAGCTCTGTATTGTAGAAATTTTAAATACATTTATTTAAATATTACTTATTAATATTATCATTTCAAATGATTTAAGTGTCAATTTTTATTTATTTATTTACGTTTCAGTTTCGTTATTTTCAGTCAGTTTTAGTACTTCTAAATAACTAAGCGAAAATTAGAAATGTTGACTTTCTGACTGGAATAAAAATGTAAAAAAATTATATTTAATTTATATTATATTAATTTCAATTAATTTTTTGTTGCTTTGATAACTAAAATAAAATATGTTTGTTTTTTTACATTTACTTCAGTTAACAGACATATTTATTTTATAGTTTTAGTTTACAATTAACGATAATAACACTGTCCAGTAGAAAGAAAAATCTCAAATGAGATTTTTTTTTCATAATTGACAGATTTGCACATAATTGACGAATTTCGACACTGTTATGAATCTGAATCAACACTGAACTAAATCCAGCTGAATATTGACACTATTGTCTTCTGTAGAGCTGCTTATGCTGAATTGAACTGGTTTCATAATTGATGAACTTTAGACCGTTATTGAACTGTTTTTAAATGTTTCAAGAGAACATTCATAAGTAACATTTCCATAATGAGAAAATGTCACGTTCACATAACAGAAAAACATTTTAAAACGCTTAAAAAAAGTGACCTTTTTTAACTTTTGGAAATAACATTTTCATAACTTAACGGGAACGTTCTCAGAACATATTTTTGCTAGCTGGGAAAGTGCCTGAGAACTCAATCAAGTCTCTTGAGATAATCAAAACAATTGATTCTTGCGTCGTCCTCAACTTTGAGAGAGGAAAGCAGAACTTTAGTCATGTGACTGATGATTTCATTACATCATCAGGGTCAAGGCCCAATATAGACTCCACAAGATTGAAATACAACAGTACGTGGTCTAACAGTTGAACAAATTTATGGATATACAGTCAGGACTTGTCATTTTTATTAGACTTTCTGTTTAACTGCAGGTCAGAGGTCATGAGGCCCTCGTTATTAGCGCAAAAACACCAAAACCACACAAGACCTGATTGTGAAGATGCGATAGTGCTAATAACGGCAATAAATATATTCTCAACCCGTTTCTCTTCACCCATAATACTGCACGTCCTTCACAAATGCTTTCTGAATCTTTCTCTCGTAATCAGGTTATTGGGCTCAGATAAGGGATTATGGGTAATATTATATTAAAATGTTCTGGTTGGTCCCCTGAGAAAACATTCAGTTTTTAGTAACATCGATTAGATCACTAAGCCATACACATTTGATTCGACCAGCTAAAGACAAATATATCTTCACATATATAACACTGCATCGTTGGAATTCAGATTCAATTTTTTTTAAATATGGGACTGTAATTTGCTGTAATTAAATAAACATATTTATGTGTCTGCTGTGTGTGTATACAACCACCCTATTGTGGTGAAATCCATCCACTCCGTTTGTTATTTTCCCCATAAATATAAAAAATAGTCTCAAAATGAGCCTCATTGGTTCTTGCAGAAGCTCAAACGTGATGCGCAACACGAGAATGATCCTCATTGGTTCTTGCAGAAGCTCAAACGTGATGCGTAACACGAGAATGAACCTCATTGGTTCTTGCTGAAGCTCAAACGTGATGCGTAACACGAGAATGAACCTCATTGGTTCTTGCGAAAGCTCAAACATGATGCGTAACACGAGAATGAACCTCATTGGTTCTTGCAGAAGCTCAAGCGTGATGCGTAACACGAGAATGAACCTCATTGGTTCTTGCAGAAGCTCAAACGTGATGCGTAACACGAGAATGAACATCGTTGGTTCTTGCAGAAGCTCAAACGTGATGCGTAACACGAGAATGATCCTCATTGGTTCTTGCAGAACTCAAGCGTGATGCGTAACACGAGAATGAACCTCATTGGTTCTTGCAGAAGCTCAAACGTGATGCGTAACACGAGAATGATCCTCATTGGTTCTTGCAGAAGCTCAAACGTGATGCGTAACACGAGAATGAACCTCATTGGTTCTTGCTGAAGCTCAAACGTGATGCGTAACACGAGAATGAACCTCATTGGTTCTTGCGAAAGCTCAAACATGATGCGTAACACGAGAATGAACCTCATTGGTTCTTGTAGAAGCTCAAGCGTGATGCGTAACACGATAATGAACCTCATTGGTTCTTGCTGAAGCTCAAGCGTGATGCGTAACACGAGAATGAACCTCATTGGTTCTTGTAGAAGCTCAAACGTGATGCGTAACACGAGGATGAACCTCATTGGTTCTTGCTGAAGCTCAAACGTGATGCATAACACGAGAATGAACCTCATTGGTTCTTGCAGAAGCTCAAACGTGATGAGTAACACGAGAATGATCCTCATTGGTTCTTGCTGAAGCTCAAACGTGATGCGTTACATGAGAATGAACCTCATTGGTTCTTGCTGAAGCTCAAACGTGATGCGTAACACGAGAATGAACCTCATTGGTTCTTGCGGAAGCTCAAACGTGATGTGTAACAAGAGAATGAACCTCATTGGTTCTTGCAGAAGCTCAAGCGTGATGCGTAACACGAGAATGAACCTCATTGGTTCTTGCTGAAGCTCAAACGTGATGCGTAACACGAGAATGAACCTCATTGGTTCTTGCGGAAGCTCAAACGTGATGCGTAGCACGAGAATGAACCTCATTGGTTCTTGCTGAAGCTCAAACGTGATGCGTAACACTAGAATGAACCTCATTGGTTCTTGCTGAAGCTCAAACGTGATGCGTAACACGAGAATGAACCTCATTGGTTCTTGCAGAAGCTCAAACATGATGCGTAACACGAGAATGAACCTCATTGGTTCTTGCAGAAGCTCAAACGTGATGCGTAACACAAGAATGAACCTCATTGGTTCTTGCAGAAGCTCAAACGTGCTGCGTAACACGAGAATGAACCTCATTGCTTCTTGCTGATGCTCAAACGTGATGCGTAACACGAGAATGAACCTCATTGGTTCTTGCAGAAGCTCAAACATGATGCGTAACACGAGAATGAACCTCATTGGTTCTTGCTGAAGCTCAAACGTGATGCGTAACACGAGAATGAACCTCAATGGTTCTTGCTGAAGCTCAAACGTGATGCGTAACACGAGAATGAACCTCATTGGTTCTTGCTGAAGCTCAAATGTGATGCGTAACACGAGAATGAACCTCATTGGTTCTTGCAGAACTCAAGCGTGATGCGTAATACGAGAATGAACCTCATTGGTTCTTGCTGAAGCTCAAACGTGATGCGTAACACGAGAATGAACCTCATTGGTTCTTGCAGAAGCTCAAACATGATGCGTAACACGAGAATGACCCTCATTGGTTCTTGCAGAAGCTCAAGCGTGATGCGTAACACGAGAATGAACCTCATTGGTTCTTGCAGAAGCTCAAACGTGATGCGTAACACGAGAATAATCCTCATTGGTTCTTGCAGAAGCTCAAGCGTGATGCGTGATGCGTAACACGAGAATGAACCTCATTGGTTCTTGCTGAAGCTCAAACGTGCTGCGTAACACGAGAATGAACCTCATTGCTTCTTGCTGATGCTCAAACGTGATGCGTAACACGAGAATGAACCTCATTGGTTCTTGCAGAAGCTCAAACATGATGCGTAACACGAGAATGAACCTCATTGGTTCTTGCTGAAGCTCAAACGTGATGCGTAACACGAGAATGAACCTCAATGGTTCTTGCTGAAGCTCAAACGTGATGCGTAACACGAGAATGAACCTCATTGGTTCTTGCTGAAGCTCAAATGTGATGCGTAACACGAGAATGAACCTCATTGGTTCTTGCAGAACTCAAGCGTGATGCGTAATACGAGAATGAACCTCATTGGTTCTTGCTGAAGCTCAAACGTGATGCGTAACACGAGAATGAACCTCATTGGTTCTTGCAGAAGCTCAAACATGATGCGTAACACGAGAATGACCCTCATTGGTTCTTGCAGAAGCTCAAGCGTGATGCGTAACACGAGAATGAACCTCATTGGTTCTTGCAGAAGCTCAAACGTGATGCGTAACACGAGAATAATCCTCATTGGTTCTTGCAGAAGCTCAAGCGTGATGCGTGATGCGTAACACGAGAATGAACCTCATTGGTTCTTGCTGAAGCTCAAACGTGATGCGTAACACGAGAATGAACCTCATTGGTTCTTGCGGAAGCTCAAACGTGATGCGTAACACGAGAATGAACCTCATTGGTTCTTGCAGAAGCTCAAGCGTGATGCGTAACACGAGAATGAACCTCATTGGTTCTTGATGAAGCTCAAACATGATGCGTAACACGAGAATGAACCTCATTGGTTCTTGCAGAAACTCAAGCGTGATGCGTAACACGAGAATGAACCTTATTGGTTCTTGATGAAGCTCAAACGTGATGCGTAACACGAGAATGAACCTCATTGGTTCTTGCAGAAGCTCAAGCGTGATGCGTAACACGAGAATGAACCTCATTGGTTCTTGCAGAAGCTCAAAAGTGATGCATAACACGAGAATGATCCTCATTGGTTCTTGCTGATGCTCAAACGTGATGCGTAACACGAGAATGAACCGCATTGGTTCTTGCTGAAGCTCAAATGTGATGCGTAACACGAGAATGAACCTCATTGGTTCTTGCTCAAGCTCAAATGTGATGCGTAACAAGAGAATGAACCTCATTGGATCTTGCTGAAGCTCGAACGTGATGCATAACACGAGAATGAACCTCATTGGTTCTTGCTGAAGCTCAAACGTGATGCGTAACACGAGAATGAACCTCATTGGTTCTTGCTGAAGCTCAAACGTGATGCGTTACAAGAGAATGAACCTCATTGGTTCTTGCTGAAGCTCAAACGTGATGCGTAACACGAGAATGAACCTCATTGGTTCTTGCGGAAGCTCAAACGTGATGCGTTACACGAGAATGAACCTCATTGGTTTTTGCTGAAGCTCAAACGTGATGCGTAACACGAGAATGATCCTCATTGGTTCTTGCTGAAGCTCAAACGTGATGCGTAACACGAGAATGAACCTCATTGGTTCTTGCTGAAGCTCAATCGTGATGCGTAACACGAGAATGAAACTCATTGGTTCTTGCGGAAGCTCAAATGTGATGCGTAACACGAGAATGAACCTCATTGGTTCTTGCTGAAGCTCAAACGTGATGCGTAACACGAGAATGAACCTCATTGGTTCTTGCTGAAGCTCAAACGTGATGCGTTACAAGAGAATGAACCTCATTGGTTCTTGCTGAAGCTCAAACGTGATGCGTAACACGAGAATGAACCTCATTGGTTCTTGCGGAAGCTCAAACGTGATGCGTTACACGAGAATGAACCTCATTGGTTTTTGCTGAAGCTCAAACGTGATGCGTAACACGAGAATGATCCTCATTGGTTCTTGCTGAAGCTCAAACGTGATGCGTAACACGAGAATGAACCTCATTGGTTCTTGCTGAAGCTCAATCGTGATGCGTAACACGAGAATGAAACTCATTGGTTCTTGCGGAAGCTCAAATGTGATGCGTAACACGAGAATGAACCTCATTGGTTCTTGCAGAAGTTCAAGCGTGATGCGTAACACGAGAATGAACCTCATTGGTTCTTGCAGAAGCTCAAGCGTGATGCGTAACACGAGAATGAACCTCATTGGTTCTTGCAGAAGCTCAAGCGTGATGCGTAACACGACGATGAACCTCATTGGTTCTTGCTGAAGCTCAAACATGATGCATAACACGAGAATGAACCTCATTGGTTCTTGCAGAAACTCAAGCGTGATGCGTAACACGAGGATGAACCTCATTGGTTCTTGCTGAAGCTCAAACATGATGCGTAACACGAGAATGAACCTCATTGGTTCTTGCAGAAGCTCAAGCGTGATGCGTAACACGACGATGAACCTCATTGGTTCTTGCTGAAGCTCAAACATGATGCGTAACACAAGAATGAACCTCATTGGTTCTTGCTGATGCTCAAACGTGATGCGTAACACGAGAATGAACCGCATTGGTTCTTGCTGATGCTTAAACATGATGCGTAACACGAGAATGAACCGCATTGGTTCTTGCTGAAGCTCAAACGTGATACGTAACACGAGAATGAACCTCATTGCTTTTTGCTGAAGCTCAAACGTGATGCGTAACACGAGAATGATCCTCATTGGTTCTTGCTGAAGCTCAAGCGTGATGCGTAACACGAGGATGAACCTCATTGGTTCTTGCTGAAGCTCAAACATGATGCGTAACACGAGAATGAACCTCATTTGTTCTTGCAGAAGCTCAAACGTGATGCGTAACACGAGAATGAACCTCATTGGTTCTTGCAGAAGCTCAAACATGTTGCGTAACATGAGAATGAACCTCATTGGTTCTTGCAGAAGCTCAAACGTGATGCGTAACACGAGAATGAACCTCATTGGTTCTTGCAGAAGCTCAAACGTGCTGCGTAACACGATAATGAACCTCATTGGTTCTTGCAGAAGCTCAAACGTGCTGCGTAACACGAGAATGAACCTCATTGGTTCTTGCTGAAGCTCAAACATGATGCGTAACACGAGAATGAACCGCATTGGTTCTTGCTGATGCTCAAACATGATGCGTAACACGAGAATGAACCTCATTGGTTCTTGCTGAAGCTCAAACGTGATGCGTAACACGAGAATGAACCTCATTGGTTCTTGCTGATGCTCAAACGTGATGCGTTACACGAGAATGAACCGCATTGGTTCTTGCTGTTGCTCAAACATGATGCGTAACACGAGGATGAACCTCATTGGTTCTTGCAGAAGCTCAAACGTGATGCGTAACACGAGAATGAACCGCATTGGTTCTTGCTGATGCTCAAACATGATGCGTAACACGAGAATGAACCTCATTGGTTCTTGCTGAAGCTCAAACGTGATGCGAAACACGAGAATGAACCTCATTGGTTCTTGCTGAAGCTCAAACGTGATGCGTAACACGAGAATGAACCGCATTGGTTCTTGCTGATGCTCAAACATGATGCGTAACACGAGAATGAACCTCATTGGTTCTTGCTGAAGCTCAAACGTGATGCGTAACACGAGAATGAACCTCAATGGTTCTTGCTGATGCTCAAACATGATGCGTAACACGAGAATGAACCTCATTGGTTCTTGCTGATGCTCAAACATGATGCGTAACACGAGAATGAACCTCAATGGTTCTTGCTGATGCTCAAACGTGATGCGTAACACGAGAATGAACCGCATTGGTTCTTGCTGATGCTCAAACATGATGCGTAACACGAGAATGAACCTCATTGGTTCTTGCTGAAGCTCAAACGTGATGCGTAACACGAGAATGAACCTCATTGGTTCTTGCTGAAGCTCAAACGTGATGCGTAACACGAGAATGAACCTCATTGGTTCTTGCAGAAGCTCAAACATGATGCTTAACACGAGAATGAACCTCATTGGTTCTTGCAGAAGCTCAAACATGATGCGTAACACGAGAATGAACCTCATTGGTTCTTGCAGAAGCTCAAGCGTGATGCGTAACACGAGGATGAACCTCATTGGTTCTTGCTGAAGCTCAAACATGATGCGTAACACGAGAATGAACCTCATTGGTTCTTGCTGAAGCTCAAACGTGATGCGTAATACGAGAATTAACCTCATTGGTTCTTGCGGAAGCTCAACCGTGATGCGTAACACGAGAATGAACCTCATTGGTTCTTGCTGAAGCTCAAACGTGATGCGTAACACGAGAATGAACCTCATTGGTTCTTGCTGAAGCTCACACGTGATGCGTAACACGAGAATGAACCTCATTGGTTCTTGCAGAAGCTCAAACGTGATGCGTAACACGAGAATGAACCTCATTGGTTCTTGCTGAAGCTCAAACGTGATGCGTAACACGAGAATGAACCTCATTGGTTCTTGCTGAAGCTCAAACGTGATGCGTAACACGAGAATGAACCTCATTGGTTCTTGCAGAAGCTCAAACGTGATGCGTAACACGAGAATGAACCTCATTGGTTCTTGCTGAAGCTCAAACGTGATGCGTAACACGAGAATGATCCTCATTGGTTCTTGCTGAAGCTCAAACGTGATGCGTAACACGAGAATGAACCTCATTGGTTCTTACGGAAGCTCAAAAGTGATGCTTAACACGAGAATGAACCTCATTGGTTCTTGCAGAAGCTCAAACGTGATGCGTAACACGAGAATGAACCTCATTGGTTCTTGCTGAAGCTCAAACGTGATGCGTAACATGAGAATGAACCTCATTGGTTCTTGCTGAAACTAAAACGTCATGCGTAACACGAGAATGAACCTCATTGGTTCTTGCTGAAGCTTAAACATGATGCGTAACATGAGAATGAACCTCATTGGTTGTCTCATCTTGCTGTGTTCCTAATATGCGATAGCAGTGTCCGATTTTTGATTCTTTTCGATTAAGCTGTTAAATTGGTTCATAAATCGCACTGATGTATTAGTGAATTGGACTCTCAACTCACTGATTCAAATGATATGGTCAGATAGTCTAGTTAACAATTCACTAAACTCAAAAGTCTGACTTCCTCAGAGCCAATGGTGAGAAAAGTAAGTTTATGCAAATTTTTAGGATTTATTATTGTAAATGTGTGTGTGTGTGTGTGTGTGTGTGTGTGTGTGTGTGTTGTTCAGGTCTTATCAGTGGTTCTCTCGTCCACCGACTCACTGTTTGTTCGGCACTCGGACTTTAGCCTGTTTTTATCTGAGGGGTTTATCTCTCTCTCTCTCTTCTTGTGTTCTATAAATAAACACAGGCAATAAAAAAGACCAAGTGTAAGTAATAATTCAGAGTGAATCACCTTTCAGAATGAATCTTACAGAAACATGCAGATCCTATTTCAGGAGGAATTGTATGCAGTATTTTGCAATAAAGATGTGGTTAAAAAATTATATTTAACATAAAGAGCACAAAGCCTATTTTAGGACTTTTTTTCATTGTGACATTATTTTCATGCCAGTTAAAATATTGTCATTATTGTAATATATTTGGATGTTTTACCTTTGAGTTTGACTTTTGATTATTTAAAAAAAAATTACAGAAATGCAAGTAATTCAGCAAGAATAAATAATATTCATTACAACAAATACTATCTTTGTAAATGCACTTTGCATAAATTATATATATTTTTCCCATATTATAGTAAAGGCAATAAGATTTGTTTTGTTTTATTTATTTATTTATTTATTTATTTATTTGCATGAGGTTTTCAGCATTTATCACTTTGATTATAGGCTATTTGAATATATTAATATTTTAATTTATCTAAACTGCTGATTTAAGTTTTATATTAGTTGTAGAACAGATGAAATCATACTTAAATATTTTTTTAAAATAACATTTTAGTTGTAAAGAAAATCATCTGTCCATCCCATTCAGTGCCTTTACAGACCCCCAATTGAAATTCCTGCATTACAGTACAGATACAGACTTGACTTGTGAAACGAGCCAATCACAGAGGCTGGAGTTGGTGAATGCTGATTGGCTACAAACCATATAACCATATAGTAATGCGCTACAACACCCTAACATCACAGTATATGACAATGAGAACACACCAGCAATCACATAGCAACACCTTGGCAACTGCCCAGAACACCCTAGCAACTGCATAGCAACAAACTAAAAACCACTCAGAACGCCTTAGCGACTGCATAGCAACACCCTGGCAACCTACTATAGCTGGCAACCAATCATGTCTGCTGCATCTGAAGAGATCTTCAGAGCAAGGTGGAATTTATTTGAGATCTTTAACTTGACTTGAGAAACGAGCCAATCACAGAGGCTGGAGTTGCTGAATGCTGATTGGCTATACAAGCCAGGTAACCAGTAACATCACTGTGTTTTCAGCAGGGGTCGGCCTCAGGTGTTCCTGCCACCAAACGTCAGTGTAAAACAAAGAGAGCGCTGATCTACAAACACTCTAAAACAACACAAACACACTGAAGCTGTTACACGCCCTCCCTTAAACCTATTACACACATCGTAACTCTAACTGACAACACACACATCCACGGCTTTTATTGCTCACGGGTTGCTCTTTCTTAGTTATACTTTATTTAAGTTTGTCTTTGCTTGTTTGCCCATAATCATTCCTCAAGATAAATAATAGATAGACTTGTTTAGATGTTGATGAAATGTTTGAGCGAATACTGAGAACTTTTGAATGCAGAAAATCTCATTGCCTTATATTTAGGAGAAAAATCTGACATATTAAAGAGATCTTGAAAAGGGTTTTGGTGAGGTCTTTTTTCAGGAGAAAACCCTGAGAAACATGAAACGACAGCTATAAGTCTCATTTTGTATTCCATTCAATCTCATTGCCCTATTTTAGGTGAAACGACTGCCTTATTGAATAGATCTCATGATTTTCCTTTACGGATTTTGCTTCTTGGCAAACCTGAGCACAGTTTGAGACATTATTGAGATCTCTTCTGAAACTGGAGATGGGGGAAAGTGTGGTTATTTGCACTCTTTTTCTCAAGATCAATCTGTTTTATTTGTTTTGAATTTAACCTGTTGCTGTTATGGGGGAAAAAACGTAGATGTTAAAGAGATCTTGTGGTTTTTTTTGGCGGACTTTGATATCTTGGCAAGTTTTTCATCAGTAGGAGATTCAAGCAAGGTTCTCTGTTTAATCTCATTTCTGTGTAGGAGAAACATTTGAGATATTAAAGAGATCTCATTAGGTATTTTTCTTCCCATGTGATTGTAATCAGATAATCCTCTCCAATCCTGTCACACTTGTAGATGTGATGAGGTGATCAGAGCAGCTCTGCAAACACACACACATGATAGCAGTGATCAAACACACACACACACACTCGAGCGCTGGCTCTGTCTATAGACACTCGCGCGGGTCTCTGTCGGCCTGATTCTGAGAGGATTGGCTCAGAGAGATAAGACGCTGTCCAGATAAAGCAGAGAACGAGAGAGATGGTCGGACAGCACACAGAGCATTGATTGCTCTTAATTTCATCACGTACACACATATCACAAGAGATGCTGACAAACAAACAAAGGTCACACATGTCTGCTGCATCTTCAGCACAAGGTGGACTTTTTTTGAGATATTTAAGACTTACACTTAAAATTACTTTCTGCCTAAAAAAATACCGGCATAGCAACACCCTGGTAACCATATAGCAATGCACAAGAACCTATGCCACATCAGCAGTCGCATAGTATTAGCAAAACAAAAAAACACCCTGGCAACTGCATAGCAACACACTAAAAACACCTCAAAATGCCTTAGCAACTGTATAGCAACCGGCCATAGCTGGCAACCAAAAATCTCTGATGCATCTTAAGAGATCCTCAGCACAAGGTGGGATTTATCTGAGATCTTTAAGACTTACAATTAAAATTATATTTTTGCCTAAAAAAGTACCTGCATAGCAATACCCTGGTATCCATATAGCAATGTCCAAAAACCTATGTTAATCAAAACACATCAGCAATCACATAGTATTAGCAACACCCTGTAAACTGCCCAGAATACCCTAGCAACTGCATAGCAACACACTAAAAACCCATCAGAGCATCTTAGGAACACCCTGGCAACCACCCATAGCTGGCAACCAAACATGTCTGCTGCATCTGAAGAGATCTTCACCACAAGTTGGGATTTATCTGAAATCTTTAAGACTTACACTTAAAATCATATTTATGCCTACAAAATTGACCAGCATAGCAACAACCTGGTAACCATTTAGCAATGCCCTAGAACACCCTAACAACACAGTATATGACAATTAGAATACATCAACAATCACATAGCAACACCTTGGCAACTGCCCAGAACACCCTAGCAACTGCTTAGCAACAAACTAAAAACCACTCAGAACTCCTTACCGACTGCATAGCAACACCCTGGCAACCTACTATAGTTGGCAACCAAACATGTCTGCTGCATCTGACGAGATCTTCAGCGCAAGGTGGAATTTATTTGAGATCTTTAAGACTTACACTTAAGATTACTTTTTGAAAAAGTGAATGCATAGCAACACCCTTGTAACCATATAGCAATGCCCAAGAACCTACCTAGCAACACAGTATATGACAACACCCTGGCAACTGCCCATAACACCTTAGCAACACCCTAGCATTGTGTTTTGCAACAACAACAAAATAATGCTCAGAAAAATAATCCTTATTTTTACATTTACGCACAATCCCAGAGGAAAGGGAACATTTACTCCGATCTGAGCTGCTATCACATTCAACTCTAAACTCTTGACTTGTTTTTCTTCCCAGGTATTTTAGGAGAAACAGCTTTAATGAACTCTAAGTGGGAATGAAAGAGCAACCTTACATGTTCCTTTGGGTTGTTATCATCATTCAAACACATTTTTCAGATTGTTTGTGAGTGTCACTCGTTTTGAGCTGCTTCCTCATTTCTCAGGTTTTGTCCTGTGTGTCCAGGTCTCGTTCTGTCAGTGTTTTCCGTCTGATCCTCCGATGGATGCTCTTTTGAAATGCTCTTCCTGGAGACAGGGGGTCTGGCTGCGCTCTGACCCAGAGGAAGAGGGGCCATGTGGGGCCACGACCCCCTCCTGAGCCCGAGAGTCTCCACAGAGCCGCACGAGGACATGCATCCATCAGAGAGAGGGGTACATCAACACATGATAATGCATCATATTGCTGCCTGTGTTTATATCAGCCTTCAAGCATCAATGACGCCAAACATCCATGAATGCAAAGGCTTCTCGCTACGCAAGCTCAATATCATGTGCAGTTGTATATCAATATCACAGTGGAAAACAAAGTCTGTTACTTTAATTTCCTATTATCACAGTAAAGCTGCTTTGAAACAATCTATATTGTCTATATGAATAACTTGCACTGCACATGTTGCACTTTACTGTATTTTCCTTTTTGGAAGTGATTCTAATCATATTTCAAGCAATTCAAAACCATCATGTTGAATCGCAGCGGAAAGAAATAATACATTTTTTATCGGGTTTAATATATCAGCCAAATTTCCTTATCAAGCCGATAACGAAAACATTAAAAATTAACATATATCGGCCGATACCGATATGGTGGCTGATATATTGTACATATGGAATATTGCAACATTTATTATAAATGATTTATCCATGCACATCATAATTTTATTTAAATTCATGTGCCCTCATAATCTTGAATCAAAATAACTTCTCCTCCCTCTTGCAGTGACATCTCTTCTCTGATAACGACCTGTCAATCACATGAGATCCGCCAATAGCAAACCACAACCATCAGATCAATTCCCCAAGAATCAAACATTAGTTCTTGTTCCAGGAGCGTTTCACTCGGATATACGTCACAATAGGGAAGAAAAGACAAGTTCAACTTAGTCAACTTTAAGAAGAATACAAGGAATGCATGCATGAACTTAATAAAATGTATACCTTTTTACGAAGGTCACAAAACAGTCATGAAAGTGTCTTGCCAAATGCAATATACAGTTTGCATTTGCATACTTCCATAAAGTGTTTTTTTCCTTTAAATACTACAGATTCGGGACTCTTGGTTAGCACATGATGATAATATCTATTAGTTCACGTCAAGCCGTCACATTCCACCATCTTGATTTTCCTTCTTGCAACACGTTCAGTTCTCCAACAAACACACACTCCTCCCCAATGGCCTTCTGAAGAACACAATCTCGTCTCTTCTCTCTATCGTTTCTCCCCGTCTCTCCCTCTATCTGCTCTCGTCTTTGTCACCAAACACCTCGTCCATACTCGCTCTGACAGTGCTCTGGCCCCGAACGAATTACACAGGCGCTTCTGAGCTCAACGTTCAGATAATTCGCACATACCTCACACAAACACATGCACACGTATAGACATGATAAAAAAGAGAGATTGAAATAAAAAGCATATGTGACAAGAAATCATTTGGTGATTATGAACATAAAAACTTTTTTTTTTATTAGTGGTCTCAAGGATCACTAGTACTAGTGCTCATAGTGATGTGGTCAAACATCCATCACTAAGTGTTAAAGTTGAGTGTGTGTGTGTCATTCTGCAGCAGTTGTGCAAATCATGTCTTGTTGAAGAGATGTGTGCTGTTACTACCAGGCGGCAACCACCCAGAGCACCCTGGCAACAGTATAAAACAATTATATTTTACAAAATATAGAAAAATGTTGCAACTGCATAGCAACGCCTTCACTCTTAAAACACCCTAGAAACAGTTTAACACATTAAAAATGACGCTGAACATTTTAGAAACTGCATAGCAACACCCTGGTAACCAGCCGAATAATATGGCAACTACATAGCAACACTAAAATCACTTCAGAAAACTTCAGCAGATGCATAACAATGCCTCAACTCTCACAACACCCTAGAAACTGCATAACAACACATTAAAAATTATTGAGAACATCTTAGCAACTGCATATCATGACTCTGAACATCTTAGCAACTGCATAGCAACACCCTGGTAACCACCGAATACTTTGGCAACCACATAGCAGCAAAATAAAATAATTTCAGAAAACTTCCGCAAATGCATAACAATGACTCAACACTCAAAACACCCTAGAAACTCCATAACAACAAATTAAAAATGACGCTGAACATCTTAGCAACTGCATGGCAACACCCTGACAACCACCCAAATGCGATGGCAATTGGCAACCACATATCAGCACACTAAAATCACTTCAGAACACATTGGCAAATGCATAGCAACGTCTTGACTCCAACAACACCCAAGAAACTGCACAGCAACACCTTGGCAACCACCCGAATACTGTGGCAACAGCAAAGCAGAAAACTAAAAGCCATTCAGAACACATCAGGAAATACATGATTGACTCCCACAACACCCTAGAAACTACATTAAAAATGAGTTTAGAAAATGCATAGTTAGCATTGTGCTCGTTGCATGGACAAACTCACATGTGTGACTGACAAACATAAAATTATAAAGACCTCTGAACCAATTCTGTTTTCTTTAACAATAATCTTCTTTGGTGAATTGATTTGAATTGCATTGTTTCTACGATGATGAAAATTGTCAAAAGTGCATGCCTTCTGCTTTATTGATGTCATTCATCAGTTTCAGTTTACATTATATAACAGATCCAGATACGCCATTCACCATGAAAGCATCTCAAAGACTTTTTTATATAGTGCTTTTATTGTGGAGGAGCAGAGGATTTTCACCCGTTTATCAGTGGGATCACAGGGCCATGGAAATGGTCCCATTAAGCCCACAGGAGTCCAGTGCCATGAGGATGGAGACGGAGCCGGTGAGGAAGCAGAAAGAGATATGAAGGAGATCTGATGATTTTCCAAGTATTCCAGAACCTGCTTAACTTAAGCTGTATCACAGCAGGCTCTGATTTGGACTCACTATCAGAAATATCCTCAGTGATACTTGTGTGTGTGTGTGTGTGTGTGTGTGTGTGTGTGTGTGTGTGTGTGTGTGTGTGTGTGTGTGTGTGTGTGTGTGTGTGTGTGTGTGTGTGTGTGTGTGTGTGGAAACAAGTGAATTTAGAATGAGATTTTGCGGTGTACCAAAGAGTATGTCCTCGTGTGAAAGTGCCGTGGATATCGACGAGGAAGGCACATAATTGTAAAACTCAGGAAATAGACAGACTGAAAGTCTCAGTTTGTTTATAACTTGCAGCGAAATGACAGTTAAAAATGTGTAATTGAAAACAACAGCGGCGAGACTTCCGAATGACGTCAGTGACGCGCGAGACATCATATCCGTCACTCTTCCTAAACTGATAAAAAAAATGCAATATTAATACGGAGAATATTTTAAATACTACTTGCAAATTATTGTTATATAAAAGGTATACTAAAAAAACTTTTAAAACGCATAGCCTGTTTTAACAAGACATGTTTGAAATTATTCGTATCAGTGTCATCGATCTAGTTTAATAATAAAAATAAAAAAGACATCGTGCAAACAAACCTCCTCGGCTATTAATTTGGTTTACACAGGCTAAATCTAAAATATTTTATTACAATATTATTTAGCCAATATATAAACAGCCTATTAATTGGAAAATATCTAAAACACTGTCCAGCTTTTTTTTTTTACGCGATATTTAAGTTAATTAATCAAATCTTGTGTGAGGATCTCCGTCAATCTTTAAATCTGAGGCGGTTTTGTTCCTTTATTTTCAGTTAAGTTTAACTTTATTGTCAGACTGTGCCATTAGCAAACATACAACATTATAAAACACAGATACAATACAAAAAAAAAACTTTTCATTAAAGATAATTATTACGATTTTCCACATGGGTGACTCCGATTTGACTATTTTTGAGAATAGGCCTACAATAGTATTTGCAATGCAGTAAAGTTCAGCTCGAGTTAGTTTGATCAAATCAGTGTTTTGAGTGTCATAGATACTTTCTAAAGATCTAGAATAAAATGTTCTTCTGTGGAACTTTTATACGACTATATTTGGTTGTAAAAGGAAACTTCTTTTTTTTTTAAGTGCAATCTCTTAATTCTAATGCATACTCCACACCCTTACACAAGAAGTTTACAGTGCATATCATATGCATGCAAAAACTATGTTTGGCGTAAATGGCACGAGAAATAAAATTCGTGCTATAGATATGCACTTTTATGAGATCGTGTTGACATTATCGGATTTTTAAATATATTTTTTATTTTTTATTATTATTGCTAAGAACACATAATCAATGCCAGGGGTTAATACAATTAAGAGTAGCTACAATGACACGTTACGAAATCAGGAAAAGATCATACAAATGACACAGTGAGACAGTTTTAAGGGCTTTAGTTGCTCGATGTAAGGAGAGTGTCCATGTATGATTAAAGTTCCTAACCCTAACCCTGGAACAGGGTGATTGATTTACATTTGTGACATTATCGGAATATAACCTATTATTTTATGCCGCTGCAAACGAGGTGAGTGAACTGAGGGATGGGATGCTTTACTGGAGGCGGAGAGACTGGTAGGAGTGTTGGGAGAGACTTCACTGAGACGGGGAGGAGTGTTGGGAGAAACTTCAGTGAAACTTTTCTCCCTTATCACTCTCTCCTGTCTTCTGTGAAGAGCAGTTTACCGGAAAATGCTCTCGGCCGGCGCGGGGTAAACGGCCGATGCTCCGGTACTCACGAGTGGAATAATCGGTGCGGGCGATCACCTGTGTGGACATGTATCAAGGTGTAACGATGACCACAAACCACGGACACGCGTCTTACGAGCCCGGTTTCCTCCATAACGCGGTCTCTGCGACCGCATCCCCGGTGTACGTGACATCCACCCGGGTAACCCCGATAATCCCGGCGCTACCTTACCTCCAGACCCCGCAGCAGGGCAACCCCGGGTCCGGACACTCGGGATGGGCGCAACCGGGTGCGGACACCTCTTATAATCATTCCACACATCATTCACCGGTGTCCAGGTTCACTTTCTCCGCGAGCCCGCCGTTAACCTCGCAAGCCCGGGAGACTGCGACTTACACGAGCCCGCTGAACATCAGCACGAGCGCCCGGGAGCATTACGGTTCGCGCGGTCTGAGTGGCTCATATCACACCGGGTACCCGGCCTACGTGAGCCCGAACATCGGAGGCTCGTGGGCGGCCTCGCACTTCGACAGTTCCGTGATGCACAGCCTCCAGACCGGAGGACCCGCGCGACACCCGAATATAGGTGAGAATCAACAGTCTTATTAAAAAAGCTTTTATTAAAAATGTAAAAAAGCAACCTTTATTATTATTATTATTATTTTAAAACAATCTTAAGCAACTAAGCGTAATCTTGTAGACTATTAATAGTTATCTTATTTTTTTATTGGCATTTTTACCATGCAGTAAGATTCTTTTTTTTAAATCTTTTTTTTTTTATATCAGATCATTTATAATTTGACCTGTTTTGACAAGGTTAGTTTAGGATGTTACATATTAAAAGCTCAAGAAAATGTCATCATACGAAAGCAACATGAAAACAAAGATGACATTTAAAAAGTTTTGTGTATTTGATTTTTATTTTTTTACTTTTCTTGGATTCTGCACTCTTTTTTAAACTATTAATGACACATAAACTATAGTTTGAGAGAATAAACTTTCTGTTTAAACTTGTGTGACAATTTTTGATGCATAAAATTTGTTTTTGTTTTTTAAAACACAGAAACTAAGATAAAGTTTTTGTTGGGGAAAGAATATTTGAGGATTTAAATAAAAAAATCAACAGACAATTTTAGTAAAGATCATTTGCACAGTAAAATGTTGTAGCTTTACATGAAAATAGAGATTTTCTGGGGGGAAAATCTGGTTACACTCTATTTTACAGTGTCCTTTTGCATGTACTTACCATAATAAAAGTAAATTATGCATAATTACATGCAACTAATCCTCAACCAAATCCTAACATACCCTAATCCCATAGTAGTTGATTAATATTACTTAATAGTACTTAAATATATTATTACACTGTAACAATGACACCTAAAGTGTAACCCTTTATTTGAAGCTGTCCTTGTTACATTTAAGTTCTGAGTAATAATAATTAACACGTTGGATATTGCATGTAATTATGCATAACTTTCTGTCATTACTACATATGTAACGTATAAGGACACTGTAAAATAATGTGTTACCAAAAAATCAGGTTTAATTTAACGAGTTTCTACACCAGTCACGAGAACATTTGACAGTGTTTAAATGAGAATTTAGCTACGTATTGTTTGATATGAAATGAAAGTAATGTTTCATTCAGTCTGTTTTGTCAAGGAACCTAAAATGTTTCAGTTTGTGCTTTTTAAGCCGAGCTTTTGGAAACATTGTGCTGTCATGTGATCGACATATAGGCTACAGTTAGTCATAATAAATATGTATTGCATAAAATGGGGAGGGTATTAAAATCAACTACGTGCATAGAATAATACAATTTATAAGTAAAAATGTGTAACTGTCACTTTAAGCAGCATTTTCTCCCCTTCATTGTGTCTGTGATCAATTTAATTCAGTCATATTAAATTACACGTTTGACTCGGACTAAATAGTTGATGAGAAGATGTTTTAATGAATGCTTTTATGGATTTGATGTTTTTAAACAGGTGTAAATTAGCGGGCCTGCATGTGAACAAACTGTTTTGCATATTTGAAAAACTTTCTGTATCGTCTTAACTTTATTAATCGGGGTTTGTTTAGCTTTTCATACACTTTATAATGGAGTTCGTCACAGAACGTTTATCAAAGCGACACGAGATAAAGCCAAGGATGTTTTAATGTAATTATTAATAAGAATTTACACGTGTAACTTACGTTTTATATATACATTCATATTTATAATAAATGACAAATGTTTAATTATTACCCATTTTAATTCGCGCAAAGAATCACTTTGTGTTGATATCAATTTACTGCTTATATCATTTTGCGTGTTTGTCTTTAGACAAACTTTAAATTCGACAAATATAGCCTAAGTCTATTTTCAAATATGAACAACTACGAAAAAATATATTTTCTAGGTTATATGAGACACATATACAGAGAAAATGTAAAAAAAGAAAAGTTTTGTATTTCGCCTCAGAAGATCCTTCACATTTTATTTATAATACACATGAAAAAAGCATTCTGAAACTAAGAATTATTTTTAATACGTGAAATAGTTCAAATTTTTAAATATTGTTTAACGAGTCAGAAAAAATAATATATTATCAGTTTGTTTATTTTATGACTGTATAATTATTGTTGCATTCTGCGTGTATTTTATAATAACCGTGTCATTTGAAATATTTTATTAGTAGTAGTACGTTTAATTAATAAGATAATTATTTTAAATCTGTAAGCGAACACTTTAATTCATTCTGTTAAAATGCATAAAAGAATGAAAAATCATTCTAAAATAAAAATAATAATAGGTAGATACAATTTTTTTAAATAATAGGCCTACATTTAAAGGATGATTAGAGGTTTGAGTTGAGAATATTCTCGATAAAAAATCGATAGTTTATTATCGAAAGTAATTAATTA
>NW_027508717.1:170000-210000 GCF_051911475.1 Siphateles boraxobius | reverse complement strand
CAGATAGACAGACAGATAGATAGACAGATTGATATAGACAGACAGATAGACAGACAGACAGATAGATAGACAGATTGATATAGACAGACAGATAGACAGACAGAGAGATAGATTGATTGATTGATTCAACCAATGTAACATTTATTTATTTTATATAGCCTATGTATTTTTTACTTGCATAAGTAGTCGCGTCAAGTCACTTTTATTTCTAGGCTAGTGTTTTATACAACACTAATTGTTTCAAAGCAGCTTTACAGTGATAACAGGAAAATAATGGATTTGGGTTGCTGTTCATCTGAAGTCAGTCCAGTGTTGATTCAGTTCCGTTGTAAGGATCCTCAATTATTAATTTAGTTCATTTAATCTATAAAGCAGTTCTTCAAAAAAAAATCAGATCTCATACAACAGTCAGATCAATAATAGGCTACTGTTTATATTAAGTGTAAGTGACAGTGGATCCAACACGTGTTCACCGTACATGTGAACTCAGATTAAGTTTTGATTTATTTGAAAAATGGTTCGGTCACTGCATATTTCCCATTCACATTTCTGAGGACTTTAAAATATGGGAAACACTCTTAAAGTTTGAGTGGGCGTGTCCAAACTTGACTTGACTAGTATTGCGTCATCGTTTGCAGTTGGTCAGAAAACGTGCGCGTGTTTGGTTTATCGTTTAAAGTGGGGAGGGTCTGTTTACATATCAGGTTACAGTGATATATATATATATATATCAGTCGCGCGCACTCAAACGAGCAGCTCTGACGCTCCGCGGAGCGACGGGCGTTTCTCTTCCCATCTGGCGAATGACTTCACAAATTGAAGGTGTGCATTTCGTATTACGTGGAATTGGAAATAAAAGCTTAATTCGCACATGGCTGGTGTTTGCGGGAAGAGCGCCGTCTCGCTGTCCGTGCTCAAGCGCTCGTTCTCGCTGCAGCGCGGGTGCCCGTGGCCGATGCTAGCGGGCGCGCGGCGCGGCGCGCAGGAAAGTCGGTTAATGGCGGTTCCTCCTCACCCGTTCAGGGCTCACCGACACCCCGCTTATGTGTGCTTCTCCTGCCAGGACTCGATGACTGAAACCCTGCGGACCTGCTATTCGTATCTGAACCAGACCAGCCGGAGTTTCTCCGCGGTGATCCAGGCCCTGGATGGAGAGTTACGGTAAGACTAAGAGGCGTGACCTCACTTAGTAAACAACAGAATCCTATACCCTCTAATGTGACCCTAGACCACAAAAGCAGTGACATGGGTCATTTTTCTTAAATGAGATGTATACATCATCTGAAAGCTGATTAAATAAGCATTCCATTGATGTATTGATGTTAGGATTGGACAATATTTGGCCGAGATACAACTATTTGAAAATCTGAGAGGGCAGAACAATCGAAACATTGAGAAAAAAGCCTTTAAAGTTGTCCATTGATGTTCGCGATTGTGCCGCATTCACTCACAAAAAATAAATGTTTATATATTTACGCTAGGAAATGTACTAAATATCTTCATGGAATATGATTAATATCCTAATGATTTTTGGCATAAAAGAAAAATCGATAATTTTGACCCATGCAAAGTATTGTTATTGCCTCAAATATACCCGTGCGACATGTGACTGGTTTTGGGATCCAGGGTCACAAATAGGGCGCTATTTGAAGGGACAGTCATTTGTAGTCGTGTCCGAAATCATAGTAGACGTTATTGAGTGCACTTATTTAATCCCACATTGCACTGCAATAACGAGTGTACAACCGATGTACCCTCAACGGATGTCTGAATTAACTCACTCGTTTTCATTCACTCCTTCAAGTGAACAGTATTAGTGGACTAAGGGGTTTAGGGGGCGATTTCTTCAGATTCAGCCTTGAGACGCTCTTCACTTGGGCAACAGTGTTTTGAGAGAAGCATATGCACGTTTTGGACGCTTTTTCTTGTTTGCTATATAATGCCCTTGAAAATTTCTCTTAAAGGGACAGTACACCCAAAAATGAAAATGATATAACCGAGTACAGTTGTTCCAAAACCGTATGAATTTCATCACAAAGGAAGATATTTTGAAGAATGTTTGTAATCAAACAGTTGTAACTTCCATTGTATTTTTTTTCCTGCAATGGAAGTCAATATAGTCAACTGTTTAAAAAAAAAATATATATATATGAATGTTGTATTTTAGTTCGATACAATTTTTAATTTAACATTTTGT
Source organism: Siphateles boraxobius (assembly GCF_051911475.1). NCBI lineage: Eukaryota > Metazoa > Chordata > Actinopteri > Cypriniformes > Leuciscidae > Siphateles > Siphateles boraxobius. The sequence goes on along the minus strand of NW_027508717.1, from coordinate 207,803 downwards.
GTTTTTATGGGATTTGATGGTATTAAATTATATTTATGGTATAGTTCTGTTCCATTTATTATCTGTTAATCACTTTTTGAGCATAGACCTGAAAATGAAATTTCTGTCACCCACAAGTTTTTCCAAAACTGTATGAATTTCTTCACAAAGGAAGATATTTTGAAGAATGTTTATAACCAAACAGTTGTTGCACCATTGACTTCCATAGTATTTTTTTCCTACTATGGAAGTCACTGTGTATAATTATTTTGTATGTATAAATACACACACATGCTTAAATATATTTAAGAAAAATTTGTTATTTAGCCTATATATAAAATATTTATATATAATATAAATTATGTATAAATATATATGCAGTATATACGTGCAAATATTTCTTAAATATATACATGCATGTGTTACACAACTGTTTGTTTGTTGTTTTTTTAAATGAATGTGCTGTATTTTAGTTCAATAATATGTTTTATTTAATATTTTGTGTTTTTAGGGGATTTTATCATACTAAATTATAGTTCTGATCCATTTATTACCTTAATCACTTTTTGAGCGTAAACCTGAAAAGTACATTTCTAACTTAAACTGTCATAGATCTTGACTTCTTTATAAAAAAGACTTCGCTTAGGTCTGTGCTTCACAGAAGACACATGGCAGATTATTGCTGAAGTTGAAAAATTAAAGTGAAACACAAAAGTTTAATTTTATTATAATGAAAAATGCAAAAAAATACTATTTTTTTAATTTTAGTTGAAATATTTTCCAAAATCATGTTTTTCTCTAAAACTGTGAAAATCAAAGTCATAAATCTAAGCAAGTTCTGCTCCAAATTTGAGGTTGATATCTCAAAAATTGAGCTTTCAGTCAGATTTTCTTTGTGCGCAGTACCAAACGCTTCCACTAGAGGTAATTTATTTCATCGAACAGTACAAGAGTGACTTTTTTCATGACCATTTAACCTTTTTGAATAATGTCCTTGATTTTTTGTGTGTTCCCATAGCAAGTGTCAAAATCTTTATTAAGTTTCGTACCATTCCGATGAAGTAAAAACTTCTAAAAAAACAAAACGTAAAATCTTTCAGTCAAAAATGAGCACCATTTTTGAGGTTGCTCGAGATCACCTAGACTCGAGGAACAGTCTTCTTCACTTTGTCCCAAACAATGATGCATAAAATATAACCTTCACAGCTTATGCTCTATAATTCGCATTGAAGACCCTCTGAAGCATTAGGTCAGTCATGAGCGGTATGTTTCTGAAGCGTCTGCGGACTCAGCCGAGGGTCACCGATGCATCTGTCGTGTTTTCATCAGTTGCTCAGGATAGATCTGCACTTCTGCTTGATGGACAATCCGTGTTGTTTATAAATGCAATGCAAATCTCTTTCTCGACTCCCCTGCAGGGTTTGAAAGTAAAGGGGACATCGGATGCCCATTTTTCACAAGTTGGTATGATTCTGGAGGGTCTTCATGTAAAGTTTGTAGGGCTGCACAATTAATCGAATTTCGATTACGGATGCCACGATTACGTAATCGTTCAAAGCCGCGATTAGAAAAGAAAGTCCACTCTGCGTGTGTGTGTTTAGAGTATAATTATGTTATGAGAGGCGAATCACGACTAGCCTACTTCAGAAAACCCAGCACAATATGACATACCAGGCAGTGACGTAAGTGTACGCTGAAATAAAAAGACTTTCACCTCAGAAAAACGGACTTTACTGTCCTGTCAGCCGTTATACTGTGCTCGTAGCGCGCACTCTTCCATTACACGTGCAAATGCGGCGGCGCGCGCTGTGTATCGCTTCACTGTATAAAGTGCAAAAGAAACAACAAGCAACGTCGTTACAATGTAAATTATTAAGTCACGGAATAAAAGTAAAATACCAATAAATCACGTGTTAGCTGAGAAGGATTTGCATGCAGGTGTGATTTTCATTCTATTCACCAGCTGTTTCATTTACAGTTCTTGTTAGTATTGTGTATTTAACATTGTAAGTGTCGTTTCCATAACCCAAAAATGCCACTTTATTTTCACTTTGTGTTATTTTTTATATTATTAAATGACTGTGGTGGCTCATATCAACATTGTATTAACAAAAACTAGTTTGGGACTGCTATTTAATTGCTTTAGTATAATCCTAATGTTTTTCTAGTCTTTACTATGAGTCATTCTTACAATTTATGTGTATGTTAAGTAAAATTTTTGTGTAAACATGTATTATAATATGCCTACAGGTGCTGGTCAACGAATTAGAATTATTTTAAATAGTGCAATCATGAAATTCTTTGAATGCATTTTTTGTGCAGAAAGCAAATCAGGTGTTCACCGCACCTGTCCTACTCGTTAGACTAATCACAGAACTCGTTATCTGGAAAAAAATTTGCTCAGCTGAGCTTTCCAAAAGGCCCATTTAGGCCATTTAACTGTGACACTGTTGTTTTATTGAATTAGAATAATGGTGAAAGCGTTTCATTGAATTAGAATAAATGCTCAAATTTTTGTTTTCTGTGAAGAGTGTGCACTGTGCAGTATAAAGTCAGGGTTGAGTAGAATTTCTAAGTTGTAAAATCAATCATGGGTAAGCAGCGCGACCTCTCAACCGGAATAGTGGCTCAAATTTAAGCCCTTCGCCAACAAGGCTTGACCCAAACTAAAATTGCTGAGCAGCTCGGCATCAGCCAGTCTTCCGTCTGCAAAGCTCTCAAGAAAAACTGCAGCAAGCGCACCAACTGTTCCGGCGTCCGAAAAACTTCTGCTCGCGACAACAAGCAGCTGAGAAAGATCGCAGTCAGCAACCGGTTCAAGTCCACTTCCGAGCTCACCGACTTGTGGAACAAGCAGACCGGCGCTGACGTCTCCAGATCAACCACTTACCGTCGTCTGCGCGAACTCGGCTTCAAATCTCGCGTTCCAGCAGTAAAACCGATGCTGAACAAGAAACAAATGGTGAAACGGCTGAAGTGGGCCAAAGAACACGGCGAGTGGACTGCTGAAGACTGGCAGAAAGTGGTCTTCAGTGACGAATCACGCTTCTGCATCTCCTTCGGTGACCAAGGTCCTCGTGTCTGGCGTCGTGGTGGCGAAACCTACAACCACGAGTGCGTGAAAAGATCCGTCAAGTTTCCCCAGAGCGTTATGGTCTGGGGATGCATGTCCGCTCGAGGTGTAGGGAAACTCTGCTTCCTCAAGAAGACTGTCAATGCTGCCGTATATCAAGATGTTCTGGAAACGTTCCTGATTCCGACTGTTGAGGAACAGTTCGGCGAAGAAGACTTCATATTTCAACAGGATCTTGCACCGGCTCATGCGGCAAAGTCGACCAAAGATTGGTTCACTAAAAAACAGCTTGAAGTTTTGGCATGGCCGGCCAACTCGCCTGACCTCAATGTCATTGAAAGCCTTTGGGCCATCGTCAAGTGGAAAATTCGCGACAGAAAGCCTACTACGCTGGACCAACTGAAGCAGAACATCGCCACTGCCTGGGAAGCTGTGAGTGCGGAAACTTGCGACAAGCTGGTCAAATCGATGCCGCGGAGACTTCAGGCAGTCATACAAGCCAAAGGGGCAGCCACAAAATACTGAGAAAGTGATGATTGTAATTATAATAAAAATTATTGCAATTCAATGAAACGCTTTCACCATTATTCTAATTCAATAAAACAACAGTGTCACAGTTAAATGGCCTAAATGGGCCTTTTGGAAAGCTCAGCTGAGCAAATTTTTTTCCAGATAACGAGTTCTGTGATGTGATTAGTCTAACGAGTAGGACAGGTGCGGTGAACACCTGATTTGCTTTCTGCACAAAAAATGCATTCAAAGAATTTCATGATTGCACTATTTAAAATAATTCTAATTCGTTGACCAGCACCTGTATATATATTAAATGTAAATTGTGATAATCGTAATTAATAATCGCAATTACAATTTCAAGGGAATAATCGGCAATTATGATTTTTGTCATAATCGTGCAGCTCTAAAAGTTTGTAATATACTTTGGTTAAAATTCCTTTTACCTCCTCAAAAACAGTTCTGTTCACAGTGGCCTGTTTCAGTGCATGTCTCTTTAAATGATAATGAGCAACTGCTCACCCCCCCCCCCCCAAACTGCTTGATTATTGAGAGTGTTTATTTAAAAAAAGGAGTGAATGGATTTTTTTCATTGTATGGAGGTTGTGTCCACACACGGCAAAGACACATTTATATGCAAACACCATATAAAAAGTGAATTTTGCATCCGATGACCCGTTTAACACCTGCCAACCGGCCAACCGGCCAACCTGCCGAATGCGGGTAATAATCAACTGTGGCGGGAAACGCTGTCAAATCACGAGCTAATTTAGCGAGTTACTTATATTTACTCACTTTGCTGGGGAAGTTCGTGTAATCTAAATCTGCGCTGATTTAGCACGAATACTCGAGAGTCATCATGATATATTAAATACAGTGTATTGTGCAGAATCTGCTCATATCTGGCTTGCTTGAACACACTTCACTACGCAACAAATAACGGCGCGCTTGTTCATTTGCATTGAAGCAACAGCGAAGATTAAAAAGCATTTGGTGAACAGAAAAGACATTGATATTTTCCAGCATCATGTTTTTGATGTTCTGTGTACAGTATTGATCTGTCCACATAAAACACATGTTTGTGATGAGGATGAAAGAGGAGGAGAGGAGATGCTGGAGGACAGGATTTAGTTTTCAGTAATTAATGTATGAAATCCAAATTTTATAAACTGTGACGTAGTTCATCTGGTGTATTTCTTTTTCTTTTCTTTTTTTTTGGCTAGTAGAACTTCTGAATGGCCCGTAACCTAAAAATGTAGAAGCCAAATTGGCCGGTGAGTGAGAAAGTTAATTTCAAACACTGCTCCCCTGGATATTAAATCATTCATCAATGTGTCATTCAGGCATGCCGTGTGTATTTTCTACCTGGTTCTACGAGCCCTGGACACCGTGGAAGATGACATGACCATCCCGCTGGAGAAGAAGGTCCCGCTGCTGCACGACTTCCACTCCTTCCTCTATCAGCCCGAGTGGAGCTTCACCGAGAGCCGAGAGAAAGACCGCAAGGTCCTGGAGGATTTTCCCACGGTCAGTCTCACACAATCATCATATGATGCCCCAATTTCAAAATGTAAGGAATTGTGTTTTGCTTGAAGAGAGTGAGGCCTGTTTTAGGACCATATACTGTGTGTATATATATATATATATATATATATATATATATATATATATATATATATATATATATATATATATATACCTATATTATGTGTGTGTTTAATAATATATTATTACAATATATTTTTGTCATTTTATTTTGTACAAGAATGACCATTTATGTATAAATAAGACACCAGAGTCTATAGCAAAAAACAAAATTAAATCTTAAAAAAATTTAAAAACACATTTCAATCATTTCATTTTTGATCAGGAACAACGTGTGACTCACTAAAACCAGCAAATAAGCAGTTGAAAATGTTTTTCTTTTCTTTTTTCAAATTTTTCTGTATTTGATTGTTTACGGTCCTGATGCTTTTTTGAAATGCTGCAGTTTTAAGTATAAAGTAGTTTATTTTATTGTTTATGTTTGAATAGACATTTATCATTATTATTATTATTCTCTTTAGATTTCAGTGGAGTTCAGGAATTTGGGCCAAGAGTATCGGGACGTCATTTCAGACATCTGTCACCGGATGGGTGCAGGAATGGCTGAATTCCTGGAGAAGAAAGTCGCTTCAATGAAGGAGTGGGACAAAGTAAACTTCACACCGTCTCACATGCGCATTTGACAGTCTGTTTGACGTTTATCCATATGCATGTAGATTTATACACGCATAACTCCGCAAACCAAGAAGCAGAAGTGCTTTCACTGTCATCTTAAAGCATTTCTGCATGCGATATAATGTATAATTATACAACAACTCAAAATTTGCTTAAAATTCCAAGGACCAAGTTAAGCCAGAAAGGGGATCGTGCATTTGTGGCAGTAGCGCCAAGAATTTGGAATAGCTTACCATTACGTGTTAGGGACGCTGAATGATGTTTTTAAAGTACAACTTAAGACACATTTGTTTGCCATGGCCTATTCTTCTTTTTGATGATATTTTTTATTATTTTTATCTATTACTATTGTACTATTTTATCAATTATACTAAGATGATGTAAAGCACATTGGTCAACATGTTGTTTTAATAGTGCTATACAAATAAAAGTGACATTGACATAATGTTGTAAACATCTGTCCAGCTGTGTATAAATACTTTTAGCATAAATCAGCACTTTAATATCCCCTTTTCCCCTTCAGTACTGTCATTATGTGGCGGGTCTGGTGGGGATCGGACTGTCCCGACTGTTTTCCGCGTCCCAGCTTGAGGACTCTGAGGTGGGCCGGGACACAGAGCTGGCCAACTCCATGGGTCTGTTCCTCCAGAAGACCAACATCATCAGGGACTATCTGGAGGACCAGCAGCAAGGACGGGCCTTCTGGCCACAGGAGGTACATGCAGCTTTAAACAGATAAACTTATCTTAAAAAGACATAAATTACAACTATAACCAGTAGATGGCGGCAGAGGACCACTTATTGACTTATTTTAGGAGGTACATCGCAGCTTTAACAGACAAACTTTTATTTTAAAAAGACATAAATTACCACTATAACCAGTAGATGGTGGCAGCGGACCACTTATTGACTTATTTTAGGAGGTACATGCAGCTTTAACAGACAAACTTTTATTTTAAAAAGACATAAATTACCACTATAACCAGTAGATGGCGGCAGCAGACCACTTATTGACTTATTTTAGGAGGTGCATGCAGCTTTAACAGACAAACTTTTATTTTAAAAAGACATAAATTACCACTATAACCAGTAGATGGCGGCAGCGGACCACTTATTGACTTATTTTAGGAGGTGCATGCAGCTTTAACAGACAAACTTTTATTTTAAAAAGACATAAATTACCACTATAACCAGTAGATGGCGGCAGCGGACCACTTATTGACTTATTTTAGGAGAGGCATGCAGCTTTAACAGACAAACTTTTATTTTAAAAAGACATAAATTACCACTATAACCAGTAGATGGCGGCAGCAGACCACTTATTGACTTATTTTAGGAGGTGCATGCAGCTTTAACAGACAAACTTTTATTTTAAAAAGACATAAATTACCACTATAACCAGTAGATGGCGGCAGCGGACCACTTATTGACTTATTTTAGGAGGTGCATGCAGCTTTAACAGACAAACTTTTATTTTAAAAAGACATAAATTACCACTATAACCAGTAGATGGCGGCAGCGGACCACTTATTGACTTATTTTAGGAGGTGCATGCAGCTTTAAAAGACAAACTTTTATTTTAAAAAGACATAAATTACCACTATAACCAATAGATGGCGGCAGCGGACCACTTATGGACTTATTTTAGGAGAGGCATGCAGCTTTAACAGACAAACTTTTATTTTAATAGACATAAATTACCACTGTAACCAGTAGATGGCGGCAGCGGACCACTTATTGACTTATTTTAGGAGGTGCATGCAGCAAATGTAATTACCACTATATGTACATAATTGCAAACAAAAACTAATAAGAAATATGAATTAAATAATTTTTTTATATTTTATCTCATTTTTTATTTCTAGTTATGCATTTTAATTACCGATATACATAAGACACTAACATACATAATTAATAACAAAAAATAACAAGAAAATGATTTAAAATCAAATGTAAAGTGTCATGCGGTGAATATTGAAAACGTCAGTTTAATTGGACTGGAAACAGTTTTCTGTTATTTACTGTAAATTAAGTTAGTTTTTACTTCCAAAATCTGCACACATAACACTGTTATTTTACAATAAAATCACATCTCTTTTTTTTATTTTACAATAAAAAAAATCTCCCTTTATATCACTCTATATTAGGGGTTTAACGATACCCTCATGTCACGATTCGATACATCTCATGATACGATATTATTGCGATAATTCAAGACATATGATAAAAGGTTCACAGAAAATGTATTGTTGATTTAAATGCTAAATTTGATATTTCATTGTCGGTGTAAATGAATAGACTTGGACTTGGTGCTGAAAACCCAATGCACAGGACAATAGAGACACCAGAATAACAATATTCATGATTCTGAAGCTGAAAATACAGAATTATTTTAGACGAATATGCTTTCACTAGATATATTTAAAATAATGTAGGCCACTTTTTACTAGTATCATCAGATATGTGGCATTATCAGGACCCACAAATATCCGCACATTGCATTATTATTTATTATATTCAACATTATATTTAGTAGTTTAATGTAGTACTGACACTAAAACTCTGTAAACTAGAATTTTTTTCTCACACAGAAAATTTCATTTTGGGTGAACTATCCGCAATACATATTTTCACTATCCACGATGCATATTGATGTATTTTTGTATTGGGATATACAGTGACATGATATATTGTTACACCCCTACTGTGTATGGTAAAGGAACTTGCTGTTAACCAGCAGATTTACCGTAGCATTTTTACAGTTTTTTACCGTTTAAACGTGACTCATTATTGATGGCTGTTTCTGTGCTGCAGGCCTGGAGTCAGTTTGCGTCCCGTCTGGAGGATTTTGCCCAGCCTCAAAACCTGAGCTCTGCCCTGTCCTGCCTCAACCTGCTGGTGACCGACGCCCTTCGCCACGTCCCTGATGTCATCGCGTACCTGTCCCGCCTCCGCAACCAGAGCGTCTTCAACTTCTGTGCCATTCCTCAGGTGAGACGCTTCATTCCTGACTCTAATCAGCCCTGTTTTCCGCTGAACACTGAACATACATCTGTTTATGTCGAGTTTAATGCCGTTTATAAACAAACACAGGGATAGTGAGTACATCTTACAATACATTATCTAATGCTATAAGGGTGCGGATTTATAGAAATTAACATAGAAATTGCACACAGATGAATGTGCGGTTTTTAAATTGAATGTGCATTGCCGTATTGCCGTTCACACAGAATGCATTTGTTTTCCGCTTGAAGTTGTTAAGTAAATGTGAAACTAAAAATGCTAAAAACTGAAATAAAATAGAATATAAAAAAATTATTTCAGATAAATGCAACAATTTAAATTTACATTTATTTTAACTTAAAAAAGCAAAACTTAAATAAATTAATTTTAAAAAAAATTGATTTTTTTTAAAAAAACTACAACTAATAAAATAAATAAAAATAACAAAAACGCAAACAAATTTATTTAAACAAACTAAAATCAAAATAGAATATAAAAAACGTAAACTTATTTAAATTGCAAAGTGTCAAATATTTGTTTAGTTTAGACTGATGTGCTGAAATTGCTGATATAATAAACATGAATAAAATCAAAATAGTCATTAAACTTTTTTATATAATAAAATTAAAGGAACATTTAAAAATAAAAACAAATTCAAAATATTAATAAATACAAAGATAGTATAGTAATGAAGTTACAGTATGGCACTAAAATAACTAGTGATGCACCGATGTGAAAATTGTGGCCGATACCGATATTATATTGCTGTTATGGCCGATACCGATATTTACCGATGTCGATATCTCTGTATAGAAAACACAGTTTTATGATGATCAAATAAAGAGCTATTTCCACTTCCACAAGTTTTTAACACTTTTTTTTTTAACTTTTGTAATTTATTTTCACAAATGACTGATATTGGGCACCTTTACCTGTGTGCAAAATATGTCATGAGATTTTCAGAAGAAAAAAACTAAATATTTATATAAATATACATTTTTATAAAGGATACAAGTGTGTCCTGAATTCACACTATGAATAAGCCAACCCTGGCTTATTCATAGTGTGAATAAGCCCTTATGATAACCCTTAAAATGTAAGCAATATTAACCCTATTAGACTCGCTATGATAAAAATGGCGTCACATGTATAAACAAGAAGTTGAAGTAGTGAGAATAGTAGAGAATATGAACAAAATGACGGAGTATGTTTTTATGTTTCCACTGTTCGATCGCGCCCGCGCCTCTCTCTCTCACACACACACACACACACACACGCGCGCGCGCGCCACACACGAACACTCCAGCATTGCCATCTTGACATCGCAGTCACAGAGCTTCAGAGCTAAGGCAGGGCTACAGATTAGGTGTCCCTAAAGAACTGTATCTAGTAGTTCCGCATTGTAATGGATTTGCTTTCTCATCGGTTGTTTGACATGGATTTTAACCAGGGTTCAACAACAGGTAGGCTTTAAATTACAACATTCCTGCTGCTGGTGTATAATGGGTGTGTCGTACGCCTCTAACTTACCAACTCGCGTAGTTTCAAGTCAGTGGACTGTCATTGACAAGCGAGAGCTAGCCTTTTATTTCAGTTGTAGCCTACATGTAGCCTTGTATTACGGGCTGTGAATTAAGAGATGTGTAAAAAATTGACCATATCGGCGGCCGATATATCGTGCACCACTAAAAATAACACAAATGGACGTCTTTTGGGCCATGCATGTAAATAACACGATATGCGCTTTATGAATATTGTGATTTTACATTTGTTACAGAATACAGTGGTTTTACTACATATTTGCTTCCACTTTATTTTCAACTGTCCACTTTAGACATTCTACTAACTATAAGTAATTTTGCAACTACGTGTCAACTAACTCTCATTAGAGTATTAATAGACTGTTAGGTGTTATGGTTCGGGTTAGTAGAATAAGTTGACTTGTAGTTGTAAAGTTACTCATAGTCAGTAGAATATCTGTTGGGGATCATCACAATAAATAGTTATCAGATATTTATCAGACAGTCTACTAATACTCTAATGAGAGTTAGTTGACATGTAGTTGCAAAGTTACTTATAGTTAGTAGAATGTCTAAAATGGACTATCGAAATGAAGTGTTTCCATATATTTTTGCAAGCTGTGAATGTGTAAGCATGTTCTGTTGGTGTTGTTCCTCCGGCCAGGTGATGGCGATAGCGACTCTGTCTGCGTGCTACAACAATCCTCAGGTGTTCCAGGGTGTGGTGAAGATCCGGAAGGGCCAGGCGGTGACGCTCATGATGCAGGCCACAAACATGGGCGCCGTTCAGAGCATCATCGCACAGTACAGTGAGGAGGTGCGTACTTTAGTTATCCTTCTGTGTCTATTTATTTAAATGCTTTAATCTGATTGGTTGACAAACGTTATAAGGTGTGCAATTATTTTCAGGGAAACGCACGGCTAAAGTAGTTCCAGACATGTCTTGACCGCATTCCATATCACTTCGCGTAGTTGACTGTAATAACGGAAAATAGGATACAATTCATAACAAGAAAAAACATGCCGCCCCATGCGCTTGATCTGCAATTTTCGATGTCTAAGGGCCGTTACATAGTCAACACATCGGTACGCATACGCGTCCACAAGGCTACTCATCGCTACGCCATTATGCGTCGATGCGTAGCCAAATGTGTCGTCCTAGTTTTTGATATGCGACGCAGCGATGCACGCAATACTATGCGTTGTCGGTGGGGGCGACATTGCAAGTATTGTACATTAATTAAATTATTATGTTTACAGAAGAAGGTTTGAATACAATAGAGTGACGAAATTATGACGTCACTTTGTAGGACAACTCGGAAGTTAGCGGTGCACGGGTTCCCTCGATCGAAAAGCTATGCATTTTCCCCATAGACTTTTGGAAAATCGCAGAAAATAAGATCTGTGTTCAACAAAGAGTTGTGACCCTTACACGTTCTGTCTATCAAGATAATCTTTACAAGTTAATCCAAAATGTATACATTTTGAAGCCTATATAAAGTTTAAAAAACCACAAGCAGGTTATAACTGGTGTGTTTTATGTCATAGATCAAAACGTGAAAATATTTAGAGGTTTTGTTAACCACAGACCTTATTTCAGGCGATTTAGCAAAAACCCATTCAAAAAACCCATAGACTTTAGGGCGAGGGAACCGGAGGGAACTCACTTCCGCACAAAGTGACGTCATTACTTCGGCACTCTATGGCGGGCGAAGAGGAAAATTTATGCGAGCTTGTACGTATAGATCCGCATTTATATGACCAAATTATATTGATAACATTTTGGCGCCGACATCCCAAAGTCCTGGAAATGTCTCTCCTCGTCCAGGCTTCGCATGGGAAGCACCAGAGACACAATCTCCCCATCCTGATCTCTTCTTCGGTTTAAAGGGCGAAATCACCACCGCCTAACTTTGTCTCTGCGCTGCCTTTTAGTTGCCGCCGATGTAAAATCAGCAATATGCACTCCTCTTCAGTTGCCATTTTGATCTGAATATGACGTGACCCGACTCTACTACCCCCTGTTGCGTGAGCGGTGTATTGCATTCACGCATCGCCCCTGACGCTTGCGTCCACTATTTAGACCAGCCTTTCTCAAACTTTTTTCAGTCAGGGCACCTTTCAAAAGTGCATAAAATCTCAAGGCACCCCAGTGTAAAATATAATTTAAAAACACTGCATAACCCAAATGTAAATGCAAATGTCCTGTTTATTTAGACAGAACAGTAATGAACAGAGCATAATACGAACTGTAAATAACAATAACAATAATAATAACAACTTTATAGCACCTTTAAAAACACAGGTTTGCAAAGTAATTTACAAAATAATTAATCAGAGACACAAATGCCATAAAACTGTAAGAGGTGGACCGCCCAATACAAGAACCCAACAACAAATCCAGACCAGGAGAACTAAAATGAAGTGCAGGATGCAGTTAAAATAAAATAAAAAGGGGCAGACATGAAAAATATATATATACAATACGATAAGAAAAAGATGCATGTTAAAAAATGCACCAGAGATAAGCAGGAATGTTTTTCCATATAGTGCTTGTTTTCATCCGTGCCATGCGCATGCACACACACCCACATACACATACACCCACACACACAAACAATAATCCACAACGAGAGAGGGAGAAAGATCTACATGCGCGCATGCAGCGCGCATACGCGCTCACACAAGCCAGGGGTGGGGGTGACCACAATCAATGAGAGACGAGAGCCTGGTGCGACGCACACAGCCGCCCTATCCTGGCAGGGATGGATGAGAGGCAGACACGGAGCTCCTGGTCCACAGTCCTCAGTCGCTCCCTGTACTTGTTCTTGATGTACGTCAGGCTTGAAAAGCTCAGTTCGCACAGATAAGTTGTGGAGAAGGGTAGCAAAATAGCAAAATGGGTGCTCGAGCCCCTGCCCCATTTAAAAATAAATTAAAAGTGCCCTTCTCAAACATATATCAATGATAATATTGTGGTCAATAAAAAAAAAATTGTATTTGCTTATAATTAACATGACAATGTGTACAAAACTAAAGTGGCCTAAATTCACGTTTATTTTTACGTTTCTGTCAGTCTGAGGTGTTGTTGCTATAACGCGTTGCTATGGGTTGCGTCACTTGCGTCAAGTTGTGTGTGTGTCTTGCACGGATTTTTATGGTTAATTTTATATATATATATTTATCTAAAATGAATTTACAATTTTATTAATACGTTCATATGTTTAAAAAGAAGAAGAATGTATTTATGTAAACTCAAATATATTTATGAAATGTCAGATTTTTTTTTTTTTTTTAGCCTACGTAATTTTTTGGCGGCACCCCTGACACAGTCAGGGGGCACCCCAGTGTGCCGCGGCACCCACTTTGAGAAAGGCTGATTTAGACTGAAAGGGAGCGCGTCGCTAGCATTGCTTGCTCGCCCTGCTCGCGCTGACTATGTAACAGCCCTTACTTCACAATCAATGGAAATATGCAGTTTCATTTTAATACATAAAGTATATAGTCCTATCTATGATCAGTAGAACATTCAACTGAATATATAAATAAATTGATAGTCCTGCTGCATAGGTTTTCGTAATTAGTGCAGATAATATAACAAATAAATAATTATTGATAAGCCTACTTTCAAGAGATTCGGGAAAAAAAATAACTAATTAAACATTTTTTAATAAACTGCAGCAATTAACATTTAGTCAGAACCTCTAATAATTTACGTTATTTTGTTTAGAAATAATCATGGAAGAATCTTGATCTCCATTTAAAATGTATCCAGAATCGTGCAACTCTAATATATTTATAAATTAGAGTTGCACGATTCTGAATTCGTTTTCATTATGTTACCGTGCGTTCACACGGAAACAGTGCGTTCACGCTCTCGCCGCACTGCCGCCGACGCCGTGGAAAGATTCGTGGACGCTCTGATGCTCTGACGTAGATCGAATGCTTGGTGTTTTTTAAAACTTTATTTAAAGGGACCGCAAAGCAAACAAGGACGTCGATCGTTATTTTTGCAGAAAATTGATCGATGGAAAGAACTTAACAATTACAGTGACATGTTTGCGAACGAAATAAACCAATTAAAAGCCATGTGTGTGGTGTGACTTTTGTGTTCATGGTTAAGTTATATTCTAATATTACATTCCCGCAGAAATAAATTGTATTAGCGTGAAAAGCTTGCCTATGAATAGTGTTGTGCACCTTCTTATTAAATCCATCAATGAATTCCGGCCACTTTGACGCTCTCGCCGGCGGCGGTGTGAACGCACAGTTATAGTTATGATATTAAATGTTTAATATGTATCTGCCATGTAAGAGCCAGTGATGCTGATATGGCAATAATCTCTAATACTACTATTAATCCTGTAATCCCATTCTTCCCCCACAGATCCTGCAGAAAGTCTCCATCACGGATCCGTCCCGGGAACAAACGCTGTGTGTTCTGAATCTGATCCGTGAGAAGAGTGTGTCCCGAGCAGCGCTGACGCCCCGAGCGCATCACATCTCTCCGGTGTGTGTGTCGGCAGCGATGATCCTGGCGGCCCTCAGCTGGCAGTACCTGAACGCCACAGCGGGGCCAGCAGGGGGCGCCGACATGCAGGGACACTGACACACACACACACACACACACACACACACACACACTGCCCAAACAAGAGGACTGGGGAAAAAAAAGGGCTTGAGTTCGGGAGTCCGAGCTTGTTTTCTGTTAAGGTGAATCTCACAAACACAAGTCCAGGTCGTGTTTCACCTCATCATCAAGTGAGGGAAAAGATTTTGCATTAAGAAAATTAAGCCTATTACAATTTTTCACTAATAAAATTAAAACGGTTAGCATTTAAAAAAAATGTTTTTAAAAAGACAAGAAAAATATATATATTATAAATGAAAATATAAATTATATATATATATATAAATGCATAAATATAAATTACATTTATACAAATATACTACATATACGCACATGCATATACTTAAAATATAAATTAAGATATATATGTATGCGTGTGTATATGTAGTTTTTATAAATGTAATTTATACTTATAAATGATTATTATATATATAAATATATATGTAAATGAAAAAAAACAGGGATTGTATATATTTAAGCTATATATGACCATGCATACAAATTATTTATATACTGTGTGTGTGTATATATATTTATATATATATATATATATATATATATATATATATATATAAAATGTTCATGTATTTTATAACTTGTTTGTAAAATATAAATAATCTATAGATCTATATCAATAAAGTTATAATATATATGTACAGTGTATAGTATAAATCATATAAATGGTCATATATAGCAAAAATGTGTTTTTTCATCTGTTTTTGGGATGAAATATGATCTGCAGATTTTGAGATTCATCCGTTTGCAGTAAACGCATCTCTGACGGCCGTGATTATGCATTCGAGACTCTCAGATATGTTATTTACTGTGACACTGAGGATTTGGTGGATTTCCTGTATTTTGGAAAAACATTTTCATTGCGATATAAAATTGATAATCTGTAATTAAGACGGATTGGTTTTGTATTTTAATTACATGCAGACTTTCAAGCGGTTGCATTCTGAGGATTACAAACCCTTCATCACACGAAACCTGTCTCGTTTCACCACAAAATCAAAGAAAAAAGACTAATTTTTGGACTATTATATTTACTTGCGTTGCAAAGTATTAAAATGCATTATTTTCATTGCACATTTTCTCACTGCTGATTTTCTCAGTTGTTAGATTTATATGAAAAAAAATGAAAAAAATTAATAATAATGATGAATATAATGTCAGTCTTAATGGTCCAATGATACTTCCCCCTCTTGATTATGAGTGAAAGTGACCCAGACGTGGTTTCGACAGGTTTGATGTGGTTTTGAAGAGTGTCGCTCTTTATGAGATCGTGCGTGTGTGTGTGTGTGTCTGGTTTTGCTCATGAATTGGTCCTCTTTTAGTGGGTCAGTTTGAATCTTCATTCAGTCACTGCGAACGAACCAAATCTGTGACTGTAAAGTGTCCTTAACATACAGCTTTTATGTGGAAAAGCTTGTACACACCAACATTCAGTTCATTTAGCATTGCTATGTAATGTGGGAGTTTGGTTTGTAAATAAATTTAGAGATGATAAATAAATGAACGTTTCATTTGATTCCTTGATGCATATTTGAGAGTGTGTGTGTGTGTGTGTGATGTCCACCTGCAGACGTAAACACTTTCTCTGCTCTAGACCTTTGCTTGTCTTGTGACGGCTGCTGAAGCACCTGACAGTCGCTCACATGATGTTTTACTGAACCAGGGCTTTTAACGGATCGAATCTCACATCTTGTGGCTTTTGTGAATCTTCAGCTTGAGAGACAGAGGAACAGAAACTGATGCTCAGGTAAAGTCAGTTTTCACAATATTAGGGATTTAATATCTTGAATGGTTTGAAATAATGTGGCATGAAATATTGTGACATTTTAACTGAGATGTTTTTATGTGAGAGTAGCATAATTGTTTAAAAAGTAATTTTTATAGGCTAGAGAGTGTTAATAAAATATTTTGATGATGTAACAAGTTTTAATCTAAATAAGTTCACAATGATTGTATGTATTTATGTAAACGCATTCATTTAAATGATATCTGATTTAAATATATATTTTTCTTTTATTCACATATTTAATTGCAACGAAATTGTTACTATTGTACAAATTGTGATTATTTTTATATAGATTGTAAGTCTGTTTAAAGATTTTATGTAATTTAAATGTTTTTTAATGAATAATGTATTGAGTTTTGGTTAATCAAATATTGCAATGTTTTTATTAAAACAATTCAGAAGAATAAGTTTGTGTTTTATTTTTTCACTTAGATTTTATCTCATTTAAATATATTTTATATTTTTAATTATTAACGGTCTTAATTTTTTATTAGTCTATTTATATTTGTTGTTCAAATGAATATTAAAAAACATGGTTAGTCAAATATTGCAATGAAATTGTAACAAGTTTAAATAAAAAAATAAAAATAATACTTATTTTAATTTCATGTAATTTAAATATTAAAAGTAATAGTCTACATTTTTATTAGTCTCATTTTGACATTTGTATTATAAGTTTTCATTTAAAAATAAAATTACAAAATAATTATTTTACGTTCTATTTTAATTTAGATTTTACCTAATTTAAATATATTTTAATTAATAACTTAAATTTTATTTGTCTTTATTTGTCTTTTTTATTCATATAAATATTACAGACGATGGTTAATCAAATATTAAAATATTACAATGAAATTAAAACAAGTTTTAATAAAAAAAAACTCAAAATAAGTATTTTAATTTTATTTATTAGATTTGATCTAATTTAAATAGGCTTATGTTTCATATTTTTAATTATTATTGTAATTTTTTCTTCACTTGAATATGAAATGCTATAATAAAAAAAAAGACAGTAATAACTCTTCTGTATTTCCTCAGGATGTGGTGTGTGTGTGTCGTGTGTGTGTGTGCTCTGCTGTCCGTCACCTGTGGCCGCCCACATCTCTCCACGGGGTCACATGACATGATCAACATCATCAACACCGCCCAGACCACGTGGACGGTAGGAGGTTTTTATTTTTTTTTTTTATAATATACTGGGTTTTTTTTATTGCATTTTTTTTTTACACTTACACAACAATGTACATCAAATGTCTGTAACAACACATAATCTTTGGAAGTCAGAGTTAACAATACTCCCTGCTCCCATTTTTCCTTTTCTATCTTCAATCCGAGGTCGTGTGTGTGTGTGTGTGTGTGTGTGTGTGTGTGTGTGTGTGTGTGTGTGTGTGTGTGTGTGTGTGTGTGTGTGTGTGTGTGTGTGTGTGTGTGTGTACAGATAACATTCTACATTACATTCTTTCTTTCTTTTACTTTTTTATTAATACAGAACATTCAACAAAACACAGTTAGACGATACCATCAATACATAAATCAGAAAGTAGGATGTACGTGTGATTATGTGAAGTGTGTGTAGAATTGTGTTGAGTATGTGTATATCTCTATTATAAGTTTTGTAATATATATGTAGAACAATGCTTATGTGTATATATATTTATATATAAGAGGCTAATCCGGCTCACATGGCTAATCTAGATGTGTGTGTGACTCTGAGAAGCTAATAATAACATGTTATATAAACCAGAGATGTGTCCCAGTGACGGTACGAGGGTTTTCTGCTGTGTTTGATGGACTGATGCACATGTTCATCCTTCTCTCTTTCTCAGGCGGGTGTGAATTTCCAGAAAGTGCCGTCAGGATTTGAGAAGTCTCTGTGCGGGACCGTGATGAAGGGCCCTCGACTGCCTGACACGTGAGCCTCACACACTCAGAGCTGTCTCTCAGACCAGTTTATGATTTAGCATCACTTCAGGAAATGAATTCTGTTACGAAACAGCAATTAATCTGCATGCTAATATTCTGTGATTGGTGTTTATCTGTAAAGTTCAGTCGGTTGAAAAGCATCTGCCACATTCATGAGGGTAAAGGTGTGTTAACATTTGCATTTTTATTTACATCTAAATTTTACACACACACACACACACACACACACACACACACACACACACACACACACACACACACACACACACACACACACACACACACACACAGTCCTTTTAATGGAAATAAAGCTGTATCTCACAGACATGGTTAATACGCTCTAAAATAAAATATATTAATAATTAAATAAAGTCATTAAAAACTAAATTCTTATTATGGTATGAAAAAATAAAGATACATAATTTACATTTTAAAGTACTAATATATTATGGTAATATTTATTTGTATTGATTTGCACTACAATAATATTCATAAATAAATAACAATGAGAAATGACAAAAATTGCACTACATAAGATAAATAAATTATTTGTTTTTTAATTGCACTATGGTACATAAATAACAATGATGATAATGACAAAAATTGCACTACAATAGATAAATAACAATGAGAAATAATTACAAGAATTGCACTGAAATAAATCAACAAATATATAATGAGAAATAATGATGACAAATTGCACTACAATAAATAAATAAATCACAACAATGAGAAATTGACAAAAATCACACTGCATAAAATAAATAACAATGATAAATAATAAGAAAATTGCACTACAATAAATCAACAACAATGAGAAATAATGACAAAAAATGACCTACATTAAATAATAATGAGAATTTAGGGGGTAAATGTGCACCATTGTCACGCAAAATAATAATGTCACATTGAAAGAATGCTCTTAAAAATGGACTTAACTTTCTTAATGTAAAACATATTTCTTAATTACTTCTACATTTATCCAGAGCGACTTGCAAAAGCAGTTAGCCAAAGAACCAACAGTATTCGAAACATACAATGCCAGGATTATCAGACAAAAAACCAAAGTACAATGTTTTTTGTGGAAAGTGGTTTTGAAAGGGTTTAATATCTGCATAAAATGTTATTTAGCATAAAGAACAGATTTCCTCAGTGTGTGTGTGTGTGTGTGTGTGTTTGCAGGGTGAAACACGCCGTCGACGTGAATCTTCCGGTCAGTTTCGACCCGCGGGTCGAGTGGCCGTTCTGTAAAAGCCTCGGACAGATCCGGGATCAGGGATCCTGCGGCTCCTGCTGGGTAAATACCCGTGTGTGTGTGACGTGTGTGTGTGTGTGTGTGTGAGGCTACATCTACATTAATCCAGATACATTTGAAAATGGCGTTTTCGTTTAAAAACTCACACTAGCGTTTTCAGGCGTTTCAGTGTGGATGAGAAACTTTTGTAAAACGCCTGAAAACACTAAAATCCCCTTTACAGCGCATGTGTAAACCCTCACAGAAGCTCACTGAGATGATACAGACGTCAAAATACATCATAAAGTTATCGCGCAAGATGATTTTATTTCGCAATAAAATAAAATTAGCTGACGCAGGACAGAAAATGTGAGTCAATTTTCTGTCATCTTTGCAGGACTGTGATACGAAGAGTGTGCAAAGTAACATATTTTAGCAACTGTGTGAAAGTGAACAGCACATAACAGGCACAATACTGGTATACACATGAATATATATTTGTACAATATGCATCACATGACCTAAATACAGTCCACAACAGTGTTGGGGTGAAACTCAGTCATTACAAGTAACTTGAGTTATGTAATCAAATTACTTTTTCAAGTAACTAGTAAACTATCGCATTACTTTTTCAATTTACAACAAAATATCGAAGTTACTTTTTCACATTTATTGACTGACAGCTCATGTTGAGAGAAATAAATTGAGGACGTGTGTGTGTGTGTGTGTGTGTGTGTGTGTGTGTGTGTGTGTGTGTGTGTGTGTGTGTGTGTGTGTGTGTGTGTGTGTGTGTGTGTGTGTGTGTGTGTGTGTGTGTGTGTGTGTGTAAACATGGTTATTGTAGTTGTGGACTAAATATGAACATGCATTTGCTCATCTCACTTGCACAAAAACATTCAGTATTTCTCAAAATGAATAAAAACAGTAAAATACAATCTCAGAATTTTTACGCAAAACTTTTATAATTAACTATATTAAATTACACAAATATACTGTATGTATTTAATCTCACTTTATTAACCAATGTCTTTGCTGCGGACCTTCAATGATCTAATTCAACCATACTAATAAGTATTAATTAATTATAATAATATAAAGTATTAATAATTTACTTTAGATTAGATCTGGAAATAAGAGGTTTGTTTGAGCGGCGCCCTCTACTGTACAGGAGTAAATATGCATTTCCTTCAGCCTGAGGCTTATTCACTTCACTTTTGGTGTGAAAGGGCCTCAACATTTGCCAATATCATAACTTTTTATGTTGTTATTAAAAAACAAACAAGCAAGCCCAGCCCATGTGAGAAAAAGTAATGCAAAAGTAACGTAACGCATTACTTTTTCCCACTTTTTCTTATTTCTCATTATTTATTTCTTGTAGTGCAATGCCATTATTTTTGTTTGTTATGTATTACTTGATGTGTTGTGTGTGTGTGCAGGCGTTCGGTGCGGCTGAAGCCATCTCTGACCGGATCTGCATCCACAGTAAAGGAATGGTTTCTGTGGAGATCTCGGCTGAAGATCTGCTGTCCTGCTGTGAGGAGTGCGGCTTCGGGTGTGTGTCGTCAACAACACACACACTGTTAAATAGCTTCAGTTATGGTTATAAATATGGTTATAGTTATAGTCAGGGTTTGAAGTTAACACCCGCCAACCCATCAAATGCGGGTAATAATCAACTGTGGCGGGAAACGCTGTCAAATCACGAGCTAATTTAGCGAGTTACTTATATTTACTCACTTTGCTGGGGAAGTTTGTGTAATTTAAATCTGCGCTGATTTAGCACGAATACTCGAGAGTCATCATGATATATTAAATACAGTGTATTGTGCAGAATCTGCTCATATCTGGCTTGCTTGAACACACACTTCACTACGCAACAAATAGCGGCGCGCTTGTTCATTTGCATTGAAGCAACAGCGAAGATTAAAAAGCATTTGGTGAACAGAAAAGACATTAATATTTTCCAGCATAATGTTTTTGATGTTCTGTGTACAGTATTGATCTGTCCACATACAACACATGTTTATGATGATGAGGATGAAAGCGGAAAAGAGGAGAACTAGTAGAAGTTCTGAATGGCCGGTAACTTAAAAATGTATTAGCCAAATTGGCCGGTGAGTGAAAAAGTTATTTTCAAATCCTGGTTATGGTTATAGTTATTAGTTATAGTTATGGTTATAGATGGCTATGGTTATAGTTGTGGTTATAGTTATACTTATGGCTATAGTTATGGTTATAGTTATGGTTATGGTTATAGTTGTGGTTATGGTTATAGTTATGGTTATAGATGGCTATGGTTATAGTTATGGTTATAGTTATGGTTATGTTATGGTTATAGTTATAGTTATAGTTATGGTTATAGTTATGGTTATGTTATGGTTATGGTTATGGTTATAGTTATGGTTATGGTTATAGTTGTGGTTATGGTTATAGTTATGGTTATAGATGGCTATGGTTATAGTTGTGGTTATGGTTATACTTATGGTTATAGATGGCTATGGTTATAGTTGTGGTTATGGTTATACTTATGGTTATAGTTATAGTTATGGTTATTTTATGGTTATAGTTATAGTTATGGTTATAGTTATGGTTATAGTTATGGTTATGTTATGGTTATAGTTATGGTTATAGATGGTTATTTTTTATAGTTGTGGTTATGGTTATGGTTAAAGTTATAGTTGTGGTTATAGTTATGGTTATAGTTGTGGTTATGTTTATAGTTATGGTTATAGTTATATTTACGGTTATGGTTATGCTTATAGTTGTGGTTATGGTTATAGTTATAGTAATGGTTATAGTTATGGTTAAAGTTATGGTTATGGTTGTGGTTATAGTTATGGTTATAGTTGTGGTTATAGTTATGGTTATAGTTATAGTTATAGTTATGCTTATAGTTGTGGTTATTTTTCCCTTTCGAGAGGTCTCTCCTATTGCGTAAGTAGCTTACGCTATGGGAAAACTCCTTTTTTTTAAAACAAGACGGGCGTTGCCAAGAGCTATATATTGGGTGCCCCGTCATGAGAGTTCTTTAGATTTAATCTCCTTCAGCGAACACCTTCTTCGCTGAATCCTCCGGATTTTTGAAAGCCTTCGCCGCCGTGGAAAAGTATACCAGCGCAATTGCTACGAGGACGTCGGCATCTTCAGCCGCCTTCGAACGCCATCCTACTGAGCCATCCGGCGCGCTACACACGCAAGTATTTACATCTGTTCGCCCCGCGACATTTGTAAAAGAGCAAATTTCTGAGGCGTTGTTTCAAATGCCTTCCTGCGCGTCGTGCAGAGACCTTCTTCCGGACCGGGATCGTCACATAATCTGCGCTCGCTGCCTGGGCCGGGACCACGTAGAAGCTGCTTTGACCAAGGGCGGATGCCCGGAATGTGACGACCTGGGTCTCTCCGCACTGCGGGCTCGCTTCGCCGCTTTTGCCGCGAGCGAGCCCATCGCCGACACCCCTCTGTTTGAGCCGCATGTTAAGAAAAAGCGCCGCTCACAGAGGCTTCCTGAACCTGAGCTCAGTGACGTCACGCCGAGCCAGTCTCCGCGTGCTTCACCGCCGCTCTTGTCTTCCCAACCGCCGGTTCAGTTCACTCAGCCGGACCCACACCCCTCTAGCAGAGCGGTGTGCCTTGTGACTTTCGGCGCGTCCGAGGACGATGGGGGAGTAGATGACTCTTTGTCCATCGACGCTGCATCTGACGACTGGCCGGGCTCCACTTTCGACCCCGCCCCGTCGACGCTAACTAACACGAGTGGGAGCACCTCTATGGATACAGAGATTGACCGCATCCTCTCGAAGGCCGTGGAGGACCTCGGGCTCGATTGGTCTTCTCCCGAAGAACCAACCCGAAGCCGACTGGACGAGTGGTTTCTGCAGGGGCTCCAGCAGGCCCCTCGGCAAAGGCCTTCTCCTTTCTTCCCGGAAGTTCACGACGAACTCACCAAGTCATGGTAAGCCCCTCACTCTGCGCGTCTGAAGCCTTCTTTTTCTTCGTCGCTCTCCTCTGTGGACGGCGCGAAGGAAAGAGGCTACGAGGGAACGCCGCCCCTAGAGGAGGCCGTGGCCAATCATATCTGCCCGCCCTCCACCACCGGATGGAAAGCCAAGGCTTCCCACCCCTCGAAGCCCTGCCGCACTACTTCGGCTCTCGCTGGTCGCGCCTACGCCGCCGCGGGCCAAGCTGCATCAGCGCTTCACTCAATGGCGGTACTTCAAGTGTTCCAAGCCAAACTTCTCCGCTCCCTGGACGAGTCTGGCCCCGAACCCGGAGCCTTCAAGGACCTACGCAGACGCAGGCCTGCGCGACTGACATAGCCCTGCGAGCCACGAAGGCCACCGCCCAGTCTATTGGCCGCGCCATGCCTAATTTGACTGCTCTCGAGCGCCATTTGTGGCTGACTCTGACGGAGATGAAGGACGCGGATAAGGCCCCGTTTCTCGACGCGCCTATCTCCACCAGCGGGCTGTTTGGACCGACAGTTAAAGGTTTCACCGAACGCTTCACTGAGGCCCAGAACGCTTCACAAGCTATGCGCCATTTCCTGCCTAAACGCTCCAGCTCATCGCAGAGCAGACAGAGGCCGCCACAGCCACAGCGGGCTAGAGCAGCCCCCACCGCCTCTTAGCCTGCGCCTCAGACTGACGCTTGACGCCGCTCGCGCTCCCACAACCACAAGCCGCCTCCTGAGCGACGGGGTCCTCGGCCCAAGATTGTGCTGAACCCTGAGCCTCGAAAGCCTTCCTAGCCACAGGAATGAGAAGAGAGAGTGCGTGTCTCGCAAAAGCCAGACCACTCTCTCTGCAAAATCTCAAACATTACCCAGTCCCAGTACAGGCGGCTGGAAATGTCTATACAGCAGTCAATGGGCCAGTCATAGAGCTCGCTCACATGCAAACAAACACCGTTTTTACGGCGACACACAGAAAACACAAAGAGAGATTATAAAAGTGACGCGTGTGCCTACCACTGTCTATGCACCCCCACTTATAAACACTGTCACTACAGTGTCAAACACAACCTCAGCTCAGGCTGCGAGTCTTACAGACATAGCGCGCGCTGTTGTAATCACACACGCGCCCATTCACTCAGCTGCTCAGCGCGCGCCCGCGCCTCTGAGAGCTACGAGCTCAGGCGATTCGCTGGCCGGGTCCCTACGTCACAGCGGCCCGCCCCTAGCCTGTATTCAGCCCATATCTGTACACGCAGCGGCATGGGAAAACATTCCAGATATGCCGAAATGGGTGTTGAATATAATAAAGCACAGATACTCGCTCCAGTTCGCTCACAGACCACCACGTTTCACGACTGTGGTCGAAACGAAAGTGAGAAAGGAGTGTTCGCATGTTCTACGCACGAGGTGCGCAAATTAATAGAAAAGGGCGCTGTGGAAACTGTTTCCCCCTCTATGAGCGGGGCAGGTTTTTACAGCCGCTATTTTCTCGTCCCGAAAAAGGATGGCGGTCTCCGCCCCATCCTAGATCTCAGACACCTGAACAAAGCACTAATGATTCGCTCGTTCAGAATGTTAACAACCAAACATATCCTCGCGCAAGTACGCCCAGGAGATTGGTTTCTCTCAGTGGATCTGAAAGATGCTTACTTTCACATTCCAATAGCGCCTCATCACAGGCCTTTTCTGAGATTCGCTTTCGAGGGACAGTCTTACCAGTACACAGTACTTCCGTTCGGCCTGTCCCTGGCTCCCCGTACATTCACGAAATGTATGGATGCAGCACTTTCCCCCTTGAGACGAAGGGGAGTGCGAATACTGAATTATCTTGACGATTGGCTGGTCCTAGCACAATCGGAGAGTCAGTTAATAACACACAGATCTTGGATTATCAGCCATCTAGAATGCCTGGGTCTAAGAATCTATTTTCCAAAAAGTATACTATCTCCCAGCCAGAAGATTTCTTTCCTGGGAATAGTTCTAGACTCGATGCAAATGACAGCTCGTCTCTCATCAGAGCGCACGCTCACCATCCGGCGCCTTGCAACATCATTCAGGGCGGGCGCTCGCGCCCCCGTCAAGCGGTTTCAGAGGATGCTGGGTCTCATGGCCTCAGCATCGGCCGTACTCCAGCTAGGATTGTTGCATATGCGTCCTCTCCAACGCTGGCTCAAGAGCCGCGTCCCTGCTCACGCGTGGCGTTCGGGCCACATTTTAATCAGAGCGAACCACGGCTGTATAAAAGCCCTGACGCACTGGAAAGCCGCCGACTGGTACCAGTCAGGCGTGAGTCTGGGTGTGAACACAAGGAGAAAGATGATCACAACAGATGCCTCCAAAATAGGTTGGGGGGCCCTTTACGAGGGCAGGCCTGTCTCCGGCTTTTGGTCAAACCCGGAGAAGCGCCTACACATAAACTGTCTGGAGATGAAAGCGGTCGCTTTGGCTCTCAGAGCCCTGCTTCCACATCTAAAAAACGAACACGTCCTGGTCCGAACGGACAACATGACGGTAGTGTCGTACATAAATCGCCAGGGTGGACTCAGGTCGAGCTCCATGCATTCAATGGCCAGGAGACTCATCTTATGGTCCCAGCACAACTTGCGCTCGCTGAGAGCAGCGCATGTGCCAGGCGCGCTGAACCAAGGGGCAGACATGCTATCCAGAGACAAGATTCTCCCAGGAGAATAGGCTCTCAACCCGCTGACGATTCAGTGGTTATGGAAAATCTTTGGCGAGGCGGAGGTCGACCTCTTCGCCTCCAAGGAGAATGCACACTGCTCTCTTTTCTTCACGAAAAGCACGGACGCGCTCGCCCAGAGCTGGCCGAGCCGCCCCTTATATGCTTTTCCCCCGATCGAGATACTGCCACAGGTCATCAGTCGGGTCAGAGAGGAGAAAAACGCAGTGCTCCTGATAGCCCCACTCTGGAAGAACCAAACATGGTTTCCAGAATTGATGCAAATGCAATCTGCACCACGGCCGATTCCACTGAGACCAGACCTCCTCAGTCAGGCCAGCGGGATGATATTTCATCCCCGCCCCGATCTGTGGGCCCTTCATGCATGGCCCCTCAACGGGTTCCCAGGAACCTCACGAGTGGAGCGCTAAAAACCATCGCTGAGGCGCGGGCGCCTTCCACGAGACGCTTATATGCCCAGAAATGGAAAGTGTTCAGTGACTGGTGTAACGCCGAGGGCCTGAACCCTGAAACATGCGAGATTACGAACAAACTCCCTTTTCTACAAGGGCTTCTGGAGGCGGGCCGCACCCCCTCCACGCTCAAAGTATATGTGGCGGCCATCACAGCGTCACACGACCCTGTGATGGAACGTCCATTGGGTAGAAACGACCTAATTATTCGTTTCCTAAGGGGCGCTAGGAGGATAAACCCTTCACGCCCCCCTCAGTGCCGATCTGGGACCTAGCTACTGTCCTTGACGCCCTTAAAGGGCCCCCGTTCGAACCACTCCGAACCGTGCACCTTAAGCAGCTCTCGCTCAAAACTGCGCTCTTGCTGGCACTCGCCTCGGTCAAGAGAGTGGGTGATCTGCACGCGCTTTCGGCAAGCGCTGCCTGCTTGGAATTCGGACCTAACGACTGCAGGGTCGTCCTTAGGCCAAAACATGGGTATATTCCTAAAGTGCTCACCACTCCCTTCAGAGCACAGGTTATCTCCCTAACTGCGCTATCGTCTCCAGCAGACGAACACGACGCTAACCTACTCTGCCCCGTTAGGGCTCTCGGAGTGTATTTGGAGCGTTCTGCCCTATTCAGACAGACAGAACAACTGTTTGTATGCTTTGGCGGCCGTACGAAGGGTTCCGCCGTTTCAAAGCAGAGAATCTCTCACTGGATAGTTGAGGCTATAGCTCTGGCTTATGAAGCCAAGGGACTTCAATGCCCCTGGGGAGTCAAAGCACACTCCACCAGGAGTGTGGCTTCTTCCTGGGCGTGGTCGAGCGGGATACCGATCGAGGATATTTGTGCGGCGGCAGGCTGGGCCTTACCGTCCACATTTATCAGGTTTTACAACCTACAGGTCCCGACATTGCATTCCAAGGTACTATCAGCATGATGCTAGTAGAACTATCAGTTCATATCTAGATTATGTATGTGCTTGTGTCACACTGAGCGCCTTCTAGCCGCTCTTTACTTTTTTCCCACATATACAGCTCGCCTCTGCCGGCTAGTTGGATAATAACTTTGCTTTTTAGCTCAGGCACCTGCCTCTGGCTATCATAAGGCGAAGTTCAGCACGCACGGCGTTTTGCATGGTGTTCCCATAGCGTAAGCTACTTACGCAATAGGAGAGACCTCTCGAAAGGGAACGACTCGGTTACTAACGTAACCTCGGTTCCCTGAGAGGAGGGAATGAGTATTGCGTAAGCTGCCGTGCTTGTGCTTGGTTAGTTCGCTTCAGTCGTTTTAACCTAAAGAACTCTCATGACGGGGCGCCCAATATATAGCTCTTGGCCACGCCCGTCTGTCTCACACCCGTCTCACGCCCGAACTCCTTCACTCATTGCTGTCTGCTGTGCAGCTGCAATGCGTTTTACATAAAGACTTCAATATTCTCGAGAAAAGGAGTTTTCCCATAGCGTAAGCTACTTACGCAATACTCGTTCCCTCCTCTCAGGGAACCGAGGTTACGTTAGTAACGAGTCGTTATGGTTATAGGTGGTTATAGTTAAATTTATAGTTATGGTTATAGCTGTGGTTATGGTTATAGTTATGGTTATAGTTATGGTTAAAGTTATGGTTATAGTTGTGGTTATAGTTATGGTTATAGTTATGGTTATAGTTGTGGTTATAGTTATGGTTATAGTTATAGTTATGGTTACGGTTATAGTTAAAGTTATAGTTATGCTTATAGTTGTGGTTATAGTTATGGTTATAGTATGGTTATAGTTATGGTTATAGATATAGTTATGGCTATAGTTAAAGTTATGCTTATAGTTGTGGTTATAATTATGGTTATGGTTATAGATGGTTATAGTTATAGTTAAAGTTATAGTTATAGTTATGGTTATGGTTATGGTTATAGTTATGGTTATAGATGGCTATGGTTATAGTTATATTTATGGTTATAGATGGTTATGGTTATAGTTATGGTTATAGTTATGGTTACGGTTATAGATGGTTATGGTTATAGTTATTATAGTTATAGTTAAAGTTATAGTTATGGTTATAGTTATGGTTATGGTTATAGTTATGGTTATAGTTATAGTTGTGGTTACGGTTATGGTTATGGGTATAGTTATGGTTATAGTTATGGTTATAGTTATGGTTATAGATGGCTATGGTTATAGTTATATTTATTGTTATAGATGGTTATGGTTATAGTTATGGTTATAGTTGGTTATGGTTATAGTTATGGTTATGGTTATAGTTTATGGTTATGGTTATAGATGGTTATGGTTATAGATGGTTATGGTTATAGTTATGTTTATAGATAGTTATGTTATGGTTATAGTTATGGTTATAGTTGTGGTTTTGGTTATAGTTATAGTTATGGTTTGTGGTGTGAACAGGGCTTTTCGGGAACATCTGAGTAGAAACACCTGTAACTGTATTGATTCTCAGGTGTTCTGGAGGTTATCCGGCAGAAGCGTGGGATTACTGGACTAAATCCGGCCTGGTGACCGGAGGACTTTATGGATCCAATGTGGGTGAGTGTGGATCTTTACAGTACAATAATTAAGAATAAATGTACTGAAGCTCATCAAAGACAAATGAATATCTTCATTCTGCTGGATTTACATTAGTTTTACATTACAGTTTATTTTGTCAAATCTGCAATGGTGCATGGTGGCATGAACATTATGATAAATATCTCCTTTTGTGTTCTGCAAAACAAAGTGTGACATGAAAATCACAAGTAGCCTATAAAACTATGAAACTTTGGTACAATAATATGGTTTAACAGAATATTGAAATAAATAAATAAAAATATATTAAAAACATAACTTTAAAACAAACAAAAATAATAAATAAAATAACAAAATATTACAATTAAACAAAATAATATATGTTTTTAATAAATAATAAAATGCCAAACATTTAATTGATTAAAATTAAACAAAAATAATACAATAAAATATTACAATGAATGAAAAATAACAAAATATTAAAATTAAACAAACATAATAAAATTAAAAAATTAAAATAAATAGAAAATGAATAAATAAAATTAAACTTTGAAATAAAAAATAAAATAAAAAACAAACAAAAAAAATATAATAAAATACAATAAAATTTATGAGAAATAAAACAAAATTATAGAATATTAAAATAAATATCAAATTAATTAAATTAAACTGAATAAAATAAATAATGCATTACAATAAAATAAATATTAAAATAAATAAAAATATAACAAAATAACAAAACATTATAATTAAATAAAATAATAAAATTAAATGTTAAAATACATTTTAAAATTATATAAAAACATTCAAATAAATACAATAAAATAAAACAAAACAAAAAAATACTACAAATAAAATAAATGAGTTTGTGAGGTCTTTCTGCACACGTCTAGGCTGCAGACCGTACAGCATCCCCCCTTGTGAGCATCATGTGAACGGCTCGCGTCCGCCGTGTTCAGGAGAGCAACACACACCGCAGTGTAAAGCCGCCTGTATCCCGCAGTACAGCGTCCCCTACACACACGACAAACACTTCGGTGAGTTTCCACGGCTTCATCCTGTCTTTACGCTCGAGTAACTCTGCTTGACTGACTCTGTGCCCCTGCAGGATATAAAGCGTATAACCTTCCCTCGGACCAGCAGCAGATCATGACTGAACTCTACAGCAACGGCCCGGTGGAAGCGGCCTTCACCGTCTATGAGGACTTCCTGCTCTACAAGACCGGTCAGAAAACACACGCTTTTAAGGGATAGTTATCATGTATAGATGCACTTTTATCATGGATAGATGCTCTTTTTATCATATGAATGTCATATACACTAGGATGTCTTCGGGGTGAGTAAATCATGGGCTAATGTTCATGTTTGGGTGAACTATCCCTTTCGTGTTTTTAATCATCACCTGCAGAGCTTCTCAGTGATTGTGTTGATCTCTCAGGCGTTTACCAGCACGTGACCGGGTCTGCCCTGGGAGGCCATGCGGTGAAGATCCTGGGCTGGGGAGAGGAGAAGGGAACGCCGTTCTGGCTCGTGGCGAACTCCTGGAACACCGACTGGGGAGACAGCGGTGAGACTGAGCCGGACACAAACCGGATCAACTCCGGACTCATGTTGATGATGATGCACACTGCTGCATTTTTATTATAATAATGTGTAGAATAATTATATTTTAAGAAACTAGTTTCTGATATTAAATATTGTGGAAATTATGATATTTTATATATATATATATACTCACCTAAAGGATTATTAGGAAAACCTGTTCAATTTCTCATTAATGCAATTATCTAATCAACCAATCACATGGCAGTTGCTTCAATGCATTTAGGGGTGTGGTCCAGGTCAAGACAATCTCCTGAACTCCAAACTGAATGTCAGAATGGGAAAGAAAGGTGATTTAAGCAATTTTTGAGCGTGGCATGGTTGTTGGTGCCAGACGGGCCGATCTGAGTATTTCACAATCTGCTCAGTTACTGGAATTTTCACGCACAACCATTTCTAGGGTTTACAAAGAATGGTGTGAAAAGGGAAACACATCCAGTATGCGGCAGTCCTGTGGGCGAAAATGCCTTGTTGATGCTAGAGGTCAGAGGAGAATGGGCCGACTGATTCAAGCTGATAGAAGAGCAACTTTGACTGAAATAACCACTCATTACAACCGAGGTATGCAGCAAAGCATTTGTGAAGCCACAACACGCACAACCTTGAGGCGGATGGGCTACAACAGCAGAAGACCCCACCGGGTACCACTCATCTCCACTACAAATAGGAAAAAGAGGCTACAATTTGCAAGAGCTCACCAAAATTGGACAGTTGAAGACTTGGAAAAAAAAGTTGCCTGGTCTGATGAGTCTCGATTTCTGTTGAGACATTCAGATGGTAGAGTCAGAATTTGGCGTAAACAGAATGAGAACATGGATCCATCATGCCTTGTTTACCACTGTGCAGGCTGGTGGCGGTGGTGTAATGGTGTGGGGGATGTTTTCCTTGGCACACTTTAAGCCCCTTAGTGCCAATTGGGCATCGTTTAAATGCCACGGCCTACCTGAGCATTGTTTCTGACCATGTCCATCCCTCTATGGCCACCATGTACCCATCCTCTGATGGCTACTTCCAGCAGGATAATGCACCATGTCACAAAGCTCGAATCATTTCAAAATGGTTTCTTGAACATGACAATGAGTTCACTGTACTAAAATGGCCCCCACAGTCACCAGATCTCAACCCAATAGAGCATCTTTGGGATGTGGTGGAACGGGAGCTTCGTGTCCTGGATGTGCATCCCACAAATCTCCATCAACTGCAAGATGCTATCCTATCAATATGGGCCAACATTTCTAAAGAATGCTTTCAGCACCTTGTTGAATCAATGCCACGTAGAATTAAGGCAGTTCTGAAGGCGAAAGGGGGTCAAACACAGTATTAGTATGGTGTTCCTAATAATCCTTTAGGTGAGGGTATATGTGTATACATATACATTATATATATATGTAATATTACAACTATGTATAATAATTATAATTTATAATAATTACAATAATTTATTATTTAAAAATACATGAATGTAATTATTATGAATGATAATGATTTACATTATTTTAATATTACATATTTTATATAGTTTCATAAATATAATTTATTATTAAAACTGTATAATAATTATCATTTATAATAATTACCATAATTTATTATTTAAAAATACATTAATATAATTATTATGAGTATAATGATTATACATTACTTTAATATTGCATATATATATATGGTAGGTATAATGTTTTCATTTTTGGAAGTTCTTTCACTTAAGGAAACAATTTGAAGTGTCTTTTTTAAAAAGAGACTAACCGTAGGTCTAAACTAAGCATTCATGAATTACAATCGTTTAAGTTTGTATTTAAATGCATTTTCACGTCTATGTTCAAAAAGGAGGTTAAGACATTTCTCCTTAAAGTTCCCCTGTTGTCAATAATTGTATCCCTTAAAACTCATGTTTGATCACCAAAATGGCATATTTAAACCTTTTTTTCCTTGAAAACATTTCTTCATGCCTTTAAATAACTTGATTGTAACTCGACACCCTTGGCTCATTAAGTATTCGTAGTTCTATGAATATGCAAATGGACCACCTCCACTCACTATATATATATATTGCATATTTTATGTAATAGTTTCATATCCTTTAAGAAACTAGTTTCTGATGTAATATTTTGTGGAAATGATTGATTTTTTTTAGCATTATTATAAAATAATGATCATTTATAATAATTTCCGAACTTTATTATTGTAAAAGTGAGATTTGACCTGCAGGGATGGTGTTTGTTTTGTCTTTCGCAGGTTATTTTAAGATGGTGAGGGGCCGTGATGAGTGTGGCATTGAGAGTGAGATGGTGGCTGGTGTTCCTCAGCTCTGAACCTTCATCACTGCTTCAAATCAGCTCAACACCTGCATTTACATCATCATTTCACTGGAAGACATAAACGGAAATAAAACTGTATCTGTGTGTCATTGTCATGGTTAATGCATTCTAAAATAAAATACAACAATTGATTAAAAGCAGTTAAGATTATGTGAAAAAAATTAGACATATCATTTACATTTTATATTATGGTAATGTTTATTGTAAAGCCTTTAATTCATGATGATGTTCACTTCATAGTATTATAGTGACCTGAATTGATGATAATTAAGACTAATGAGAATGTGGATTGTGTTTCACCCGGTGGCAGTTTTTGGTACTGCGATTAAACAAAACCTCACAGGAAACTCAATTTTAGTGATATCAACTTCAAATTTGGAACAACTTGGTTAGACATATGGCTTTGATTTGTTTGATTTAGAGTCCAATTTGTTGTTGTTTTTGTAAAAAATAAATAAATAATGAAATGTAATATAATTAATATATTTTTTTTTTTTACATTTGCTTTATAGTAAACTTAAACTTCTATAATATATTTCCTTTTTAGAAGTTCTTCAACTTTAGGAACAATTTGAAGTGTCTTTTTTAAAAAGAGACCAACCATAGGTCTAAACTAAGCATTAATGAATTACAATCGTTTAAGTTTGTATTTAAGTGCATTTTCACGTCTATTTCCAAAAAGGAGGTTAAGACATTTCTCCCTGTTGTCAATAATTTTTTCCTTAAAACTCATCTTTGATCACCAAAATGACATATTTAAACGCCTTAAAATATCTTGAATGTAACTTGACTCATTCAGTATATGAATATGCAAATGAGCCCCGCCTCCACTCACTCACTCACTCAGAGATCCACTCGTTGACGATCACACGTTGATCTGATTGGTTACAAGGTAGTTTGTGACGTCAGAAACACCAGCGATTTCAAACCGTGTTTTTGAGACTGTCTTTGGTTCACTGCAGTTTTAAGCAGAAAATACTCAGCAATGCTGTCGACTTATGAATTTACACATGGTTTGTCCTAAAGCATATTAAAAACACCACATAGACGTATAAACAACATTAAAAACTAGATTTTCACCTCAGGAGGGCGTTAATATTTGATATGTTTAAATGCATATCAAATATTAATGAATATGTTCATATTGAGATTGTGTGTTTATTATACAGCACGTCAATCAAGACGTGACCATCATAAATCCCACAGTTACAAGATCTAGTTTGCGCCAGTTCAGTTCTAGCACGTGACACACCAACCAACGCTTCACACACTTTCATTTTTATGTATTATAAATTAGGCCTATAAGGAGGTCAAAACTTCAATGGCACCTGTGAGGCTTTAAGGCGCTCAATTTTTGTAATATCAAATTCAAATTCGGAACGAAACTTTGTTGATGTTCTAGTAAGTTTAGAGTCCGGGTAATTTTATAAAATATGTATTTTGTATAAAATAAAAATGTTTAGTTCATTACATTTGCTTTCAAATTAACTTAAGCATCTATAATAACATATTTACTCTTTCATTTTTTTTGATCTGCTGAATGTCTTCTTGTTAAAAACAGACAATAATATCTGTACACCAAATCATTCATGAATCACAAACATTTATTAACTTCAAAACTGTGAGCTCATGACAAGAGCATTATAGGTTGGGGCAAGTTGTCACACTTGTTTCAGGTGTTGTAATTTTATACATTTCATTAATTGCCGTTTTTGTTGGCCAAAAGAGTGCTTTAATATTTTGGATGTTAATATACTTGTTTATATTTTGCTAAAAAATAACAAAAATAAAATAAATATCAAATAAAAAACAGCAGTACAATTGCACCAAAATAAAATAGGCTACTAGATAAAATGATGTTTAAAAAAAACAACAACTACAAAACGATTTTATGGAGACCTGTGATGTACAAGAGCCACT
This sequence comes from Siphateles boraxobius, assembly GCF_051911475.1. Classification (NCBI taxonomy): domain Eukaryota; kingdom Metazoa; phylum Chordata; class Actinopteri; order Cypriniformes; family Leuciscidae; genus Siphateles; species Siphateles boraxobius. Next base: position 172,470 of record NW_027508717.1, on the reverse strand, counting down.
GTAAAACACACACACACACACACACACACACACACACACACACACACACACACACACACACACACACACAATAAATAAATACAGCATCTATCCTGGAGTTAAAGGGTGAAGGGGCGTTTCCGCATTTCCTGTCAATCACATGGTGAAAATGGGCGTGACATTAGAGGACTTCGACCTATGAGAAAATCGACATTTAAATTTAGATATGAATACATAAATAATTCCATTTGCAAACCCAAACACGCACATCAAGCGTTTTTGGCGATTGACTCGTGATAAAACGGGTCAAAGTCCCGAGAGCAGGTGTTCGTGTTACAGAAATATAACAAGAAACAACCGGAATCCGCTTTGAATATTGATATGGAAGGACTTTAATTCCTTTAGCTTTAGCCTGTTAGCCTGGACTGCATGTGTGCGTGTTTATATCAACAATAGTGCATTCTCATTCACATCTACACGAAGAAGAAGAGCATTTCTATGATCGACGAAGGGATGAAGAGCTGGATCTTCAGGGATGTAACGTTAGTGTTTGTTTAGGTGGGTTATTGTTCCTTTAAACATGCCCGTGCAATCCCTGCAGGACCAAACGTATGTTTTTAATACTTATATTTGTTTTAAATAATACGCATGGCAGGACCGCGTTTCAAATGCATACAATATAAAAATAATACAAATACACAGCATTTGGCCTATATGTCGATCAAGATAAATAAGGTTATGCATGATGTCATCTTTTAAAAATGGTTCATTTCAATGCATGCATATGATGTTGTCTTTTGTGCATGTATTTCCAGTGTTATGCACATGATATATATAGGGGGCTATCAGCTGTAACGTGATGCACGTGACGTCATTTTGCATGCATGCACGTAAAATGACGTGCTAAACGTGAGTTTCACTCTCTATTAAATGGGATTGTGTCATTTAAACATTCAGTTTAACCCCTGTCATGTTACCAAAGCAGATTGATTTGAGATATCAGTCAGTAATCAGATGTTTAGGCTCAATCTAATCACTGCTTATCTCAAATCAAACACAGGCTTTGTTGATCTTGAACAATAATGAGTGTCTTAACTATAAAGATTGCCATAAGTGGTGATCTATTGGCGTCACCCTAAAAAAACAAGCTCAACCTCGCCAGATCCGGTCTGAATCGACAGTTTTCCCTCTCGGAGCTGGTGTGTGTGTGTCACTGGGTTTATTGCAGCAACCTGTATGTGACCCATTGACCCCCGACTGTAGATAAGGGCCGACATATTAAGGGGCCGATATTCTGCTTGTGTCTTTGTGAAGACAGAACGCTCAGGCAACGTTGAGATCCCGGTTCTGGACTGGAAGGAGTTGCTGGGATTCAGGATCTGTAATGGAGAAGAGGCCGGGATACTTTGCCAGGTGAGATGAAATAACACTGTCAAACGTACAGATTTACACAGGAAACACCACGTACAGATTTACACAGGAAACACCAGACGGGAAGTGAGAGTCAAGCGCTATTAAGAGCTGGAAATGGTGATAGTGCTAAAAGAGGAATTAATAACTTTCTTTTGGTTGGTACTACAGGTTTAAGATATTTTTATCTACTGATTTTGCCGTAAATCTTGTTGCTGCTGTGAAAAATTAACATTCTGTCATTATTTTCTCACACAAATTACTCTCCAGATTAATAAAGACAAATTACCGCCACATAAGAAGAAAAAAAATCATAATAATGACATAAAAGGTCAACGTTATGAGAAAACGTCATAATTATGACTTTTTTCCTCATAGTTTTGACTTTAACATAATAAAGGCTTTTATTATCATAATTTAGAATTTTTACGTTTACATAAAAGGTCAACGTTATGAGAAAATGTCATAGCTATGACATAAAAATTCTAAATTATGAGATAAAAGCCATTAATAATACGTCATAAAAAGTAAACATTATGAGATAATGTCATAAGTATGAGATAAAATGTCAAAATTATGATGAAAGAATCATAATTATAGCATAACAATTTTAAATTATGAAATGGAAGCCATAATTATGACATAAGTCAAAAATGAGGAAAATTCAATAATGACATAAAAGGTCAAAATTATGAGAAAAAGTCATAATTATGACAAGAAATTATGAGGAAAAAGTAGTAATTATGATACAAAAATCTAAATTATGAGATACTACATCATAATTAGGATAAAATATTTGTGACATAAGCATCATAATTAGGATAAAATATTTGTGACATAAGCATCAGTATTGACTAAATTCACGTATGACAAAAAGTCAAAATGATGATAAAAGCATCATAATTATGGCATAGAAATTCAAAGTCATAGTTATGACATAAAAAGGCAAAATTATGAGATACTAAGTAATAATTGTGGCATAAATAGTTGATCAAGTCATATTTTGGATAAAAAGTTGAAATGATGCCAATTATAGCATCAATTTTGACTTTTTAATGTAATATATATGACATAATTATTT
>NW_027508717.1:160000-167500 GCF_051911475.1 Siphateles boraxobius | reverse complement strand
AGTGTCACGGCTCTGTGGGAGGATTTTATTTCATTAAGATGTTTGTTTGTTGCTGTTTTGACAGAGTTGATGCTGATGAAGTTGTATTTTGTCTGGCAGGCTGAAAAAGAAACGGCAGCCAAAGCAGAGCCAATCAGAAAAGGCGGATGCCGAGCAGAGCCAATCAGATGTCGAATCCAAGACGCTAGTCATCAGTGAACCTGCTCAGAAACAGCCTCAGAAAACCAGGAGAAGCCAAAATGACAGATCAGGTAAACATTCAGACAGGTTCGACTTCACGCTTTTTTATACAAGCCAATTCAAATTTAATTTGAGAATGTTTTTGAAAAATTATTAAATCTTGATGTTCTTATTTGGTTTCTATTTTAAATTGAAATAGTCCAATTATAGTATAGTAAGCTGCACAATTTATCAAAATATAAAAGCGAAATTGCGAAATGGCTTTATTATTAAATTGCAAAGGCTGCGATTTCATTAAATTACGTTTGTGAACACAACACACACAACGTCTTCACATACGTGTAATGAGAAATAAAAGTAAAAAAATCTTTGAAAATCAATTCAGGCAGCCATAAATATTAGTAATGTAATTTTACGGTTGTAATGTAAAATAACATTTTTATTATTATATTATTTTTCTTAAATACTTGATTTTTTTTATTTTAAAGTGAAATATTACAGTAGTATTTTTTTGTGTCATTTTTATATTTTTTATTTTGTCATAATAATAATAATTATTATTCTATAGCCATATTTATATATAATCGCACAATTTTGGCCAAATTGTACAGCCCTAAAAAATTTTCTTTTGCACGTTGCATTTTAAATTGCAATCGCAATAACTTTTTTTAAAATCAGATTTAGCCAAAACGTCTCTGGTTACTGATGTAACCTATGTTCTCTGAATAGGGAACGAGACGCTGCGTAGCTTAGACGCAGTGGGAACGCCCTCCTGGTGTGCCCATTGTCTGAAGCCCTAATAGAATCACGCCAATTCATTGGCTGATGGCGCGGGCGCCGCCATGACGCTCCTGCATCATCATATTATATTAGCACGCGCGCCATCTGCTCCTCAGATTTCTCTGCCGAAAAAGAAAGCTTGTCGGCAGCGCAAGGAGCTTGGCAGCGAACGCAGCGTCTCGTTCCCTATTCAGAGAACATAGGTTACATCAGTAACCAGAGATGTTCTCTTTCATAGGTTCACTCAACCTTAGCTTAGGTTGAGCTTAGACGCAGTGGGAACTGGTAGCTTAGACGCAGTGGGAACGAAATACCAAACTCGCCAAGCTAAGCGCTGCCGCAACTAGTACAAGACCAGATAACTCACACGACTGGTTCAAGCAGACAAAACCTGGGAACCTGGAGTCGTGTCAAGATCCAAACTGTAGAATCTGACAAAAGTGTGCGGAGAGGAACATCCTGCCGCCACACAAATGTCCTCCAGGAGGGCACCTCTAAAAAGGGATTGAGAGGAAGCCATGCCCCTGGTGGAATGTGCTCTGATGCTAAGAGGTGAAGGTAGACCGCGCACCTCATAATACCAGTGAAATAGCTTCTGTAACCCAGTGTGAAATTCTCTGCTTTGATGCGGCAAGCCCACGGTGGCCAGCACCAAAACATACCAAGAGCTGGTTGGATTTTCTCCAATCGCCAGAGCGATCCACATATAACTTCAATGCCCGGACCGGGCAGAGCAAGTTAAGATTTCTGTCCTCCTCAGAGACAAAAGGAGGAGGATGGAAAGAGCGAAGGCTAACAACCTGAGACCGGAAAGCTGTGGACAAAACTTTGGGCACATAACCTGCTTTCGGTCTCAAAGTCACTCTGACCAAGCCAGGAGGGAAATCAATACATGACTCGCTAACAGAAAGAGCTTGCAAATCCCCCACCCGCTTCAAAGAGGCCAAGGCTAACAAAAGAGTAATCTTGAGAGTCAAAATCCGCTCAGGAGCTGACTCTAAGGGCTCAAAGGGGGCCTCCGTTAAGCCCTCCAGGACGACCGACAGGTCCCAGGAGGGGATTCCAGGGGAGCGTACTGGCTTCAGGCGCCTAACCCCACGCATAAAAGCTGAGACTAACCTCAACTTGCCCAGTGGGATCTCATCCGATTCTCTATGAGCAGCAATAGCGGCAACATACACTCTCAAAGTAGTAGCGGCCGCTCCAGAAGCAAACTTCTCCTGCAGGAATTCCAGCACTGAACCGACTGGGCAGTTGACTGGGTCAATAGCGTGTGCCGAACACCACGATTCAAAAACCCCCCACTTAGAAGAATACAACTTTCTTGTGGAGGGGGCTCTCGCATTCGCAATGGTCTCCTGGACGTCAGCGGGAAGACCAAAGTTTAAAGCTAACGGACCCTGATGGGCCACACGCATAACTTCCAAATTTCGGGGCGAGGATGCCATATCCTGCCCTGAAGCTGGGACAGCAGATCCTCCCTGACCGGAATCTCCCAAGGGGGGAGTTCCAGAAGAGGAACCAGCTCTGAGAACCACGGCTGGGACGGCCAGAAAGGGGCTACAAGTAGGAGACGAGCTCCGCTCTCCCTTACTCTGGACAGAACTGCCTGTATCAATTTGACAGGCGGGAATGCATAAAGCCTCCGCATCGGCCATGGGTGGGCGAATGCATCTATCCTCAGTGGCACTGGGGGGCTCACGGAGAACCAAAGTGGGCATTGGGATGACTCCTTTGATGCAAAAAGGTCCACTTCTGCCTTACCGAACACTTCACAGATCAGGGCTACTGTTCGGCGGTTCAACTTCCATTCCCCCGACTTAAGTTTCTGCCTCGACAGAAAATCTGCTGCGAGGTTCAGGACCCCCAGAACATGGACTGCCCTCAGTGACAGGAATTTGTCTTAAGACTTACATGGGACACCACCGCCATATTGTCTGTTCTGACAATGACATGATGCCCTTTGAGAAAGGGGAGAATATGAAGGAGGGCCAGGGAAACAGCTCTCAGCTCTAAGCTGTTTATGTGCCAAACGAGAGTCTCCCCAGTCCAGACCCCGTATGCTGGCCTGCCCTCGAAAACCGCACCCCATCCGGTTAGAGAGGCATCCGTCGTAATCATTTGGCGACGGAAAACCGCACCCATGCTGCCCCTTTCTGAAGGAAAAGAGGGTCCCGCCAAATTGAAAGCGCGCGGAAACAACTGCGCGACACCTTCAACAGGCGAAAAGCCGATCCTGTGGACCAGGCACCTGAGAGTTTCATCCACCACAGAAACGGTCTCATGTGGAGCAACCCTAAGGGGAGCACGGGGGATGCTGCGGCCATGAGACCCAGCAGCCTGCGACAATTGCCCACAGAAACATGATGGCCGAGCGTGAAGCGGGCCAAACATGTCAGAAGACTGGAAATCCGGGCAGGAGCCAAACGGGCCTGCATCAGAACGGAATCCAGGCGCACCCCTAAGAAGACTGTGCATAGAGTTGGGGCAAGAACGCTCTTCTCTGTGTTCAACCTCAGGCCAAGAGACTGAATGTGACGAAGGACAATGTCCCTGTGGTGAGTCACTAATTCCCTGGAGTTGGCCAAGAGGAGCCAATCGTCCAGGTAATTGAGTATACGGATGCCCTGGAGCCGCAACGGGGCCAGAGCAGCATCCATACACTTTGTAAACGTTCTCGGTGCTAGAGCGAGACCAAAGGGGAGGACCCTGTACTGGTATGATTTTTCTCCAAAGGCGAACCTGAGGAACCTCCTGTGTCGCCATACGACCTGAATATGAAAATATGCATCCTTCAGGTCTACTGTCACGAACCAGTCCCCTGCCCGAATCTGAGATATGATAGCTTTTAGCGTTAACATCTTGAATTTCCCTTTGTAAAGAGAGAAATTCAGCCGGCGCAGGTCTAGTATCGGTCGCAGACCTCCGCCCTTTTTCGGGACCAAGAAGTAGCAGCTGAAGAAGCCTTGCTCGACTTCCTTCGGAGGAACCTCTTCTATAGCTCCCTTGAGGAGAAGGGACGAAATCTCCCACTGTAGAACAGAAGCCTCTGAGGCGCTGTTGACTACAGTAGGACAGACCCCGTTGAAGCAAGGGGGCGGGCGACAGAACTGAAGTGTGTAGCCGAGCCGAACCGTGCGGAGGATCCAGGGCTATACCCCTGGCAGACCACTCCATTCTGGAAAGAAGTGAGATAGAGGAGATGGAGTGATGCAATGCGGCGGACATACCTGAGTTAGGGTGATGCGCTGTCTCCCGTGGTGTGGCGCGGTCCAGCGTGAAGGAAAGCACTTGACGTCCTGACACTTAGTGGGAGGCACCACTGCCTGTTTGACCAAGGCCAAAGGGTCTGCCTGCTCCTGAGAGAAAACGAAAGTTTCTCCGATTCGAGCGGCTGGTACCAAACGCGTTGGGTGCGAGGGGAGAAAGCTGAATGCGTCTCCTTCCTCCTGCGCCAGACGGCTTGAACAAAGTTGAGGGGTAACTGCACTTCGAAACACGCTGGGTGGCGAAGGTGACAGGTTTAGAGAAGGAGAGCAAGTGAGAGGTGGGCAGAAACGCTTGCGCGGTCTGTCCCAACCTCGTAGATCGAGGGAGGCTCTCCTTTTTCTGACCTGCGGGTCAGGAACGATTCGAGGCGGCTGGGGTGAAGGGTTTGTTAGACCGTTTCAGCTCCAGACGCTTATGGGGCCGCTGGCGGGGCAACGGACGACCGCGGGCTCCCCAGACCGTAGCGGGCGGGGGATGAGCCGAGACACTTCTCGTAGTGGCAAAATCCGGCCTATGAGAAGGACGTTCTCTGGGCTGGGATTGGGAGGAGTTGGAGGATTCCCTAGCTCTCCTGGGCATAAATTGCCTGAGGGCAGCTGACTGGGATTTTGCGGCCCGAAATTTTTCAACCACAGTGTTGACCACCTCCCCAAACAGACCAGATTGAGACACTGGGGCATCTAAGAGGAAAACCTTCTCTTTATCACGGATTTCCGTGAGATTGAGCCATAGGTGGCGCTCTGCAGCAATCGCCCCCGCCATAGAACGCCCTGTAGCGCGCGCAGTGTGCTTGGTGGCCCTTAAGGCCAGATCCGTGGCCTTGCGAAGCTCCTTGACAGCTTCCGGTGTGATCCCCGTTCCCTCATCCATTTCTTTTAAAACATCTGTCTGGTAGGCTTGGAGGATGGCCATAGTGTGTAGGGCCATGCCTGCCTGACCAGCTGCCATGTAGGACTTTCCGATAAGGGCGGAAGTAGTCCTGCACGGTTTAGAGGGAAGGAGGGGCCGAGATTTCCACAACGGAGCAGACGACAGGGAAAGGTGTGTAGCTAGCGTGTCCTCGACCGCTGGAATAGAGGAATAGCCCTGCTCCACAAAACCAACGAGGTTGGTGAAGTCAGCGGCTGCCGCGTTCGTTAGGCGCGCGGAGAAAGGCTGCTTCCAGGATCTGGTGATCTCGTGATGCAGAACGGTGAAAAAGGGCAGCTTTCTCCGCTCAGGCCTAGAATTAGGGCCACTTAAAAATCTTTCGTCGAGTTTAGATGATTGTGACTCGCGGGGCTCATCGGGCCAGTCGATAGAAAGCTTTTCAGTAGCGCACGAAAGCACGTCGATAAGCTCCGTGTAGGCCGCAGTAGGCCGCGCCTCCTGGCCGCTAGGCGGGAGAGCGTCAGAAGGTAAAACAGGCCCGAAATCCTCGGAGCCGGACGCTGTAGTGTAAATAATATCTTCCAGCTGGGGCATAAATAATCATGAGAAAACTCGACTGGCCTAACAACGCGTGCATGCTCGGGAGAGGGAGGGAGAGAAAGGGCCTGAGCCGTCTGCTCGTACTCTATATCCTCGAGCTCTACATCCGAGCCCCAGGTCGCGGATTCCAACGAGGCCTCGGCAGCCTCGGGAGCGGGACGGGGGGGAACGAATGACTCCTTCTCAAAAACCGCGAGCCGAGAGCGGAGGGTTTTGAGAAGGAGCTTGTCACAGAATTTACATTTAGACGAGCCTAAAACAGCCTCGCGCGCATGAGAAAAACCCAGACACTTGACACACTTACTGTGCGGGTCGTCGTTCGCAATAAAGCGAACGCATGGCGGCGGGCTACGACGAAACTCCATGGCACTTCACCGCAAGGAGAACAGAGTTCCACTAATCGCAGTCGCTGAAGTGCAGATGAAGAAGCAGATGAAGAAGCTGGTGAAAATCCGAATATACGGGCTCAGAAAAAACGAAATCGAAGGGCTAAGATGGCCGCTTCGTGAAGGCAGAGAAATCTGAGGAGCAGATGGCGTGCGCGCGCTAATATAATATGATGACGCAGGAGCGTCATGGCGGCGCCCGCGCCATCAGCCAATGAATTGGCGTGATTCTATAAGGGCTTCAGACAATCGGCACACCCGGAGGGCGTTCCCACTGCGTCTAAGCTACACAGCGTTGAGTGAACCTATGAAAGAGAACAAATAGTCATGTAAAAAAACAAACAAACAAGACTTCAATAAAATTATGTATTTCTCAGTTAAACAGAATATTCTGTGGGAAACGGTGTAGTTTGGAATTTTATTTAATTGATAAGGTTTTGATTTTTAATGATTAATTATTTGTCCCCCACTCCATTACAACAGCAGAAATTAGAAAGTTGTGGAGCAAATTATTGCATTTTGATGCAAGATTATGAATACGGCACCTGAAATGTTCACAATATGGCCAGGAATGTTTCATAAAGTCAGTTTTGAGGTCATGTGACCTTTTGGACTGTGTTTGTGAGGATCACGGGAAGTGACCACCAGATGAGTGCGAGTCTGTTATTTATCTCAGTCGAACAGACAGGAAGAGGTCAAAGGTTACATTTAGTTTAAGGAAGTTGCATAACTAAACCAGAGATGTTTTTCCTGGTGTACAATAAAATCCCACAGACTTGCATAGCCATATATAAAGATCAGACTGTAAGCAGAACACGATTGCTAATAAATATCACACTAATTAGGTAGAATTCAGAAACCTTGTTAATAGCGACACCGGTGGCCTTTAAGTGAACTGCAGCCACTAACTTCCACATTAAATTGTGCAAAAAAAATTGCAAGTATCCTAGTAAATATAGTCGGTTATGTCTTAAGTAAAAGTAAACAGTTGAGAAAGTAAACGCATGTGTATCAGTATATTAGATCTGTGCATTCGCTCTTAAAGTGACAGTAGCCTAATATTCCTGCTGTGGTCTGCGTCTTTAATGTTAATCAAACAACAAAAGACAAAGAACAAAATCACTCACTGCAAGTTTTGTAACTTTAATAAGGATTAATTAACAAGGATGTTTAATTACTGTGAAGGCTTATTTTATATTTGCTTGCTTTATTAAATGTATGTACCTGAAAACTAATGTTAGACCTCCCTGAAAAACCTGAAAAGCTGTTTATTTCATTAGTATCTTTGTTATATTGTATTTATTTTTGATTTTGCTTGTAATTTGATTATTTGTTCTTATTTTATTAGTGACGGTTTACTTGTCTATAATAATTCTGTAAATTTATATTAGTTTAGCTGTGGAATCGAAAATGC